>NC_092166.1:79573347-79625847 GCF_045791955.1 Oncorhynchus clarkii lewisi | reverse complement strand
AGTTCATAACTGTGCACTCTCCTCAAACAATAGCATGGTATTACTTCAGGCTAATAGCCACTCTAAATTGGACAGTGCAGTTAGATTAACAAGAATGTAAACTTTCTGCCCATTTCAGATATGTCTATGTCTATATAATCACATTAGCCTATGTTAGCTCAACTGTCCCGCGGACGCGACACCGACCTAAGATTAGCATTGTACTGTAGCTCTCAAACACAGCTTCCTGTGAAACCTATGACGTTAGAGACCAGTTGAGGGTTCACAGCACACATGCCAACACACATACTCTCTCACGGTCAGAGCACACAGCCCTGTAAAGTGTCATTTAACAATCAATAAAACAATGATAGTAAAGAGATGGAGGGATGGAGGAAGGAGGGATGGAGGAAGGAGGGATGGAGGAAGGAGGGATGGAGGTTGGAGGTATGGAGGAAGGACTTGTGAATGCATCTACTGTTCAGCGTCTTGCTGCAGAATGGGGAAATGTATGTGCACTAAGTGAGAGGCAATAGTAGCCACTCCATGGTTTATTTGTTCTCTGTCCTGCTGTCTCCCTTTCCAGCATGTGTCTGTGTCTGTGTCAGTGTGTGTGTGTGTGTGTGTGTGTGTCTGTGTGTGAGTGTGTGTCTGTGTCAGTGTGTGTGTGTGTGTGTGTGTGAGAGTGTGTGTGTGTGTCTGTGTGTGAGTGTGTGTGTGTGTGTGTGTGTGTGTGTGTGTGTGTGTGTGTGTGTGTGTGTGTGTGTGTGTGTGTGTGTGTGTGAGTGCGTGTGTGTGTGTGTGCGTGCGTGTAACCCTGATGATCTGCTCTCTGCCATAGAGCTTTGTGTTACTGTAATGGACAGCCTTTTAGCTCCCATAATCATAAATATATCTCTCAGTCACACTACAGATGGTCCATAAACACGCATCACCATCACAGCCTTATTCACAGAAATACACACCGAGCTTGGCTCGACTGGGCCACCGCCACCACACCCTCTCTCTGTCGCTGTCTCTGTCTCTCTCTCTCTCTCTCTCTCTCTCTCTCAATTCAAGGGGCTTTATTGGCATGGGAAACATATGTTTACACTGCGAAAGCAAGTGAAGTAGATAATAAACAAAAGTGAAATAAACAATAAAAATTAACTGTAAACATCATACTCACAGAAGTTCCAAAAGACTGAAGACATTTCAAATGTCATATTATGTATTTATACAGTGTTGTAACGATGAACAAATGGTTAAAGTACAAAATGGAAAATAAATAAACATAAATATGGGTTGTATTTACAATGGTGTTTGTTCTTCACTGGTTGCCCTTTTCTTGTGGCTACAGGTCACACATCTGCTATGATGGCACACTGTGGAATTTCACCCAGTAGATATGGGAGTTTATCAAAATTGGATTTGTTTTCTAATTCTTTGTGGATCTGTGTAATCTGAGGGAAATATGTGTCTCTAATATGGTCATAGATTTTGCAGGAGGTTCATTTTGTGGGCAGTGAGCACATAGCCTATCTTCTCTTGAGTGCCTGGTCAGCCTACGGTGGCATTTCTCAATAGCAAGGCTATTCTCACTGAGTCTGTACATAGTCAAAGCTTTCCTTAAGTTTGGGTCAGTCACAGTGGTCAGGTTTTCTGCCACTGTGTACTCTCTGTTTAGGGCCAAATAGCATTCTAGTTTGCTCTGTTATTTTGTTAATTCTTTCCAATCTGTCAAGTAATTATCTTTTTGTTGTCTCATGATTTAGTTGGGTCTAATTGTATTGCTGTCCTGTGGCTCTGTGGGGTGTGTTTGTGTTTGGGAACAGAGCCCCAGGACCAGCTTGCTTAGGGGACTCATCTCCAGGTTCATCTCTCTGTAGGTGATGGCTTTGTTATGGAAGGTTTGGGGATCGCTTCCTTTTAGGTGGTTGTAGAATTGAACGGCTCTTTTCTGGATATTGATAATTAGTGGGTATCGGCCTAATTCTGCTCTGAATGTATTATTTGGTGTTCTACTTTGTACACTGAGGATATTTTTGCAGAATTCTGCAAGCAATGTCTCAATTTGCTGTTTGATTCATTTTGTGAATTCTTGGTTGGTGAGGGATCACAAAACTCACAACCATAAAGGGCAATGGGTTCTATGACTGATTCAAGTATTTTTAGCCAGATCCTAATTGGTATGTCAAATTTTATGTTCCTTTTGATTGTATAGAAGGCCCTTCTTGCCTTGTCTCTCAGCTCATTCACAGCTTAACGGAAGTTTCCTGTGGTGCTGATGTTTAGGCCGAGGTATGTATCGTGTTTTGTGTGCTCTAGGGCAACGTTGTCTAGATTTAATTTGTATTTGTGGTCCTGGCAACTGGACCTTTTTTGGAACACAATTATTTTTCTCTTACAGAGATTTACACTCAGGGCACAGGTCTGACAGAATCTATGCCGGAGGTCTAGGTGCTGCTGTAGGCCCTCCTTGGTTGGTGACAGAAGCACCAGATCATCAGCAAACAGCAGACATTTGACGTCATATTCTAGTAGGGTGAGGCCGGGTGCTGTAGACTTTTCTAGTGCCGGTGCCAATTCGTTGATATACAGTGCCTTGAGAAAGTATTCGGCCCCCTTGAACTTTGCGACCTTTTGCCACATTTCAGGCTTCAAACATAAAGATATAAAACTGTATTTTTTTGTGAAGAATCAACAACAAGTGCGACACAATCATGAAGTGGAACGACATTTACTGGATATTTCAAACTTTTTTAACAAATCAAAAACTGAAAAATTGGGCGTGCAAAATTATTCAGCCCCCTTAAGTTAATACTTTGTAGCACCACCTTTTGCTGTGATTACAGCTGTAAGTCGCTTGGGGTATGTCTCTATCAGTTTTGCACATCAAGAGACTGACATTTTTTCCCATTCCTCCTTGCAAAACAGCTCGAGCTCAGTGAGGTTGGATGGAGAGCATTTGTGAACAGCAGTTTTCAGTTCATTCCACAGATTCTCGATTGGATTCAGGTCTGGACTTTGACTTGGCCATTCTAACACCTGGATATGTTTATTATTGAACCATTCCATTGTAGATTTTGCTTTATGTTTTGGATCATTGTCTTGTTGGAAGACAAATCTCCGTCCCAGTCTCAGGTCTTTTGCAGACTCCATCAGGTTTTCTTCCAGAATGGTCCTGTATTTGGCTCCATCCATCTTCCCATCAATTGTAACCATCTTCCCTGTCCCTGCTGAAGAAAAGCAGGCCCAAACCATGATGCTGCCACCACCATGTTTGACAGTGGGGATGGTGTGTTCAGGGTGATGAGCTGTGTTGCTTTTACGCCAAACATAACGTTTTGCATTGTTGCCAAAAAGTTCAATTTTGGTTTCCTCTGACCAGAGCACCTTCTTCCACATGTTTGGTGTGTCTCCCAGGTGGCTTGTGGCAAACTTTAAACGACACTTTTTATGGATATCTTTAAGAAATGGCTTTCTTCTTGCCACTCTTCCATAAGACCAGATTTGTGCAATATACGACTGATTGTTGTCCTATGGACAGAGTCTCCCACCTCAGCTGTAGATCTCTGCAGTTCATTCAGAGTGATCATGGGCCTCTTGGCTGCATCTCTGATCAGTCTTCTCCTTGTATGAGCTGAAAGTTTAGAGGGACGGCCAGGTCTTGGTAGATTTGCAGTGGTCTGATACTCCTTCCATTTCAATATTATCGCTTGCACAGTGCTCCTTGGGATGTTTAAAGCTTGGGAAATCTTTTTGTATCCAAATCCGGCTTTAAACTTCTTCACAACAGTATCTCGGACCTGCCTGGTGTGTTCCTTGTTCTTCATGATGCTCTCTGCGCTTTTAACGGACCTCTGAGACTATCACAGTGCAGGTGCATTTATACGGAGACTTGATTACACACAGGTGGATTGTATTTATCATCATTAGTCATTTAGTTCAACATTGGATCATTCAGAGATCCTCACTGAACTTCTGGAGAGAGTTTGCTGCACTAAAAGTATAGGGGCTGAATAATTTTGCACGCCCAATTTTTCAGTTTTTGATTTGTTAAAAAAGTTTGATATATCCAATAAATGTCGTTCCACTTCATGATTGTGTCCCACTTGTTGTTGATTCTTCACAAAAAAATACAGTTTTATTTCTTTATGTTTGAAGCCTGACATGTGGCAAAAGGTCGCAAAGTTCAAGGGGGCCGAATACTTTCGCAAGGCACTGTATATGTTGAAGAGGGAGGGGCTTAAGCTGCATCCCTGTTTCACCCCCCACGGCCCTGTGGAAAGAAATGTGTTTTTTGTTTTAACCACACACTTGTTGTTTGTGTACATGGATTTTATGTTTTTCCCCCAACACCACTTTCCATAAATGTGTATAGCAGATCCTGATACCAAATTGAGTCAAAGGCTTTTTTGAAATCCACAAAGGATGAGAAGACTTTGTCTATGTTTTTTGATTTTTTGTCAGTTAGGGTGTGCAGGTGTAACAGTATAGCTTATTTCCCTCTCCTCGTCCCTACATGGGCTCAAACCAGGGACCCTCTGCACACATAGACAACAGCCACCCTTGAAGCATCATTACCCATCGCTCCACAAAAGCTGCGGCTCTTGCAGAGCAAGGGGTACAACTACTACAAGGTCTCAGATCGAGTGACGTCACTGATTGAAACGCTATTAGTGCGCACCCCGCTAACTAGCTAACCATTTCACATCGGTTACACAGGGTGAATACGTGGTCTATCGTATGGTAATTTGGTAAAAAGCCAATTTGACCTTTGCTCAGTAAATTGTTTTCACTGAGGAAATGTATGAGTCTGCTGTCAATGATAATGCAGAGGATTTTCCAAAGGTTGCTGTTGAAGCATTACCCACGGTAGTTATTGGGGTCAAATTTGTCTCCACTTTTGTGGATTGCGGTTATCAGTCCTTGGTTCCAAATATTGGGGAAGATGCCAGAGGTAAGGATGGTGTTAAAGAGTTTAAGTATAGCCAATTTGTCGAATGCATATTTGATCATTTCATTAAGGATACCATCATTTTGGGTTGGAGAGTTTGTATTGTGTCCTGTAGTTCATTCAAGGTAATTGGAGAATCCAGTGGGTTCTGGTAGTCTTTAATAGTTGATTCTAAGATTTGTATTTGATCATGTATATGTTTTTGCTGTTTGTTCTTTGTTATAGTGCCATTTGATAGATAACACATTGTGTACTCTGTCTGTCTGTCTGTCTGTCTGTCTGTCTGTCTGTCTGTCTGTCTGTCTGTCTGTCTGTCTGTCTGTCTGTCTGTCTGTCTCTCTCTCTCTCTCTGCAACCTTTTCCCTATAGTGTACTACATTTGACTAGAGCCCTATTAAAATAGCGCTCTGGTATGAAGTACACTATAAACCTCAAAGTGCTGTCATTACTCAAAACTTTTGAGGGAACCTGTTGCACTTATTGTATCTGAGTACAGGCACTTAAAGTGATTTTGTCGTCACTGATAGAGTCACTGTGACCCTGTAAGGGGTCCAGATTTGACTTGTATCACTCTGACCCTGCAGGAGGTCCAGATTTGACTTGTATCACTCTGACCCTGCAGGAGGTCCAGATTTGACTTGTATCACTCTGACCCTGCAGGAGGTCTAGATTTGACTTGTATCACTCTGACCCTGCAGGAGGTCCAGATTTGACTTGTATCGCTCTGACCATGCAGGAGGTCCAGATTTGATTTGTATCACTCTGACCCTGCAGGAGGTCCAGATTTGACTTGCATCAAAGTGAACATGTTAAGTAGCACCCGCATCAAGCCACACCTCCAATATAATTTCCAAGTGTGCCACCCATGACTGATGTTATGTATCGTTGTGGATTATAAGATGTCTCCATTAATCACTCAATGTAAATATGCAACAAAAAAAAACACAAAAACAACCATTTCAAACAATCTACCTGCAGTAGAGGATGCTGGGGAACAAGTTAATTTGTTATCATAACTTTAAAAAATAGAATCGATTTGACTTCTCATTTAGTTTTGAGTCAGAACCACATAAACAGCTTAACATTGACTTTGAGTTCAACTTACTAGAACTATGTGAGTTAAAAAATGCCTTAGGGTTTACAGTGTAGTGCACTACATAGGACATATGGTGCTATTTGGGATGCAGCCCATCTCTTTCTCCCTCTCCATCAACTCTCTGTTAGGAAAGACAGCCATTCTCCAGTGTGGATAATATGGCTCCTAACACAACACGAGCAGATGTCAGCAGTCCATAGAGAGGTGCCACTATTATAATGGGTGTGTCACAAGAGCTGAAATATGCATAATCCCTTTACCCCTACCTACATGTACAAATTATCTCAACTAACCTGTACCCCCGCACATTGACTCGGTACCGGTACCCCCTCTATATATCCACATTATTGTTATTGATTTTTTTAATTTTTTACTTTAGTTTATTTAGTAAATATTTTCTGATCTCTATTACTTGAAACGTATTGTTGGTTAAGGGCTTTTAAGGAACCATTTCACGTTAATGTCTGTTGTAATAAACTTCGATTTGATTTGAACACGATTGGAGCTGGTCCAAAACTACCCATCAGTGCTGTAGCAGGTCTGACGTGTGTGTGTGTGTGGGTGTGTGTGTGTCTGCATGTGTGTATGTGTGTGTGTATGTCTGACGTGTGTGTGTGTGTGTGTGTGTGTGTATGTCTGACATGTGTGTGTGTCTGCATGTGTGTATGTGTGTGTGTATGTGTGTGTGTGTGTATGTGTGTGTGTATGTCGAATCAAAGTTTGTTTGTCAAGTGCCCCAAATACAACAGGTGTAGTAGACCTTACAGTGAAATACTTACGTACAGGCTCTAACCAATAGTGCAAAAAAGGTATTAGGTGAACAATAGGTAAGTAAAGAAATAAAACAACAGTAAAAAGACAGGCTATATACAGTAGAGAGGCTATATACAGTAGAGAGGCTATATACAGTAGAGAGGCTATATACAGTAGAGAGGCTATATACAGTAAAGAGGCTATATACAGTAAAGAGGCGATATACAGTAGAGAGGCTATATACAGTAGAGAGGCTATATACAGTAGAGAGGCTATATACAGTAAAGAGGCTATATACAGTAAAGAGGCTATATACAGTAGAGAGACTATATACAGTAGAGAGGCTATATACAGTAGTGAGGCTATATACAGTAAAGAGGCTATATACAGTAGAGAGACTATATACAGTAGAGAGGCTATATACAGTAAAGAGGCTATATACAGTAAAGAGGCTATATACAGTAGAGAGACTATATACAGTATAGAGGCTATATACAGTAGAGAGGCTATATACAGTAGAGAGGCTATATACAGTAGTGAGGCTATATACAGTAGTGAGACTATATACAGTAGAGAGGCTATATACAGTAGTGAGGCTATATACAGTAAAGAGGCTATATACAGTAGAGAGACTATATACAGTAGAGAGGCTATATACAGTAAAGAGGCTATATACAGTAAAGAGGCTATATACAGTAGAGAGACTATATACAGTATAGAGGCTATATACAGTAGAGAGGCTATATACAGTAGAGAGGCTATATACAGTAGTGAGGCTATATACAGTAGTGAGGCTATATACAGTAAAGAGGCTATATACAGTAGTGCGGCTATATACAGTAGAGAGGCTATATACAGTAGCGAGGCTATATACAGTAAAGAGGCTATATACAGTAAAGAGGCTATATACAGTAGAGAGGCTATATACAGTAGTGAGGCTATATACAGTAGAGAGGCTATATACAGTAGAGAGGCTATATACAGTAGTGAGGCTATATACAGTAAAGAGGCTATATACAGTAAAGAGGCTATATACAGTAAAGAGGCTATATACAGTAGAGAGGCTATATACAGTAGAGAGGCTAGATACAGTAGAGAGGCTATATACCGTAGAGAGAATATATACAGTAAAGAGGCTATATACAGTAGAGAGGCTATATACAGTAGAGAGGCTATATACAGCAGCGAGGCTATATACAGTAGAGAGGCTATATACAGTAGCGAGACTATATACAGTAGAGAGGTTATATACAGTAGAGAGGCTATATACAGTAGAGAGGCTATATACAGTAGTAAAGCTACATACAGGCACCAGTTAGTCAGGCTGATTGAGGTAGTATGTACATGTAGATATGGTTAAAGTGACTATGCATATATGATGACAGAGAGTAGCAGTAGCATTCGTGTATATGTTTATGTGTGCGTGCACATGCGTGTGTGTGTGTGTGCGTGTGTGTGCGTGTGCGTGTGTGCGTGTGCGTGCGTGTGTGTGCGTGTGTGTGTGCGTGTGCGTGTGCACATGCATGCGTGTGCGTGTGTGTGTGCGTGTGCGTGCGTGTGCACATGCGTGCGCGTGTGCGTGTGTGCGTGTGCGTGTGCGTGCGCATGCGTGTGCGTTGTATGGTCTCCTGAGAGTGATCCATCACTCCATAAGAGCGATATGAAGAGAGAACAATTAATATAATGTCTCGTGAGATGAATCTGTACGTTGAAGTGAAGTGTGGATGGATGGGATGGTCAACGCCTCACTCAACGTGTTCACAACAGTATTTGACTTTTTCATTGTGAGATCTGAGCTTTCAGACTGAAGTTGTAAACAGCCCTTGTCCAAGACGGAATGGCCCATAGTCCCCTGTTTCTGCAGCGTGAGACGGCTTGATGTATAAGTAGTTCAAGTTGTACAATGTTCATTTATTTGCTTCGTATTCATTTCATTCAGGGTTCCGATTGTATACTGACCCATAATGCTCTGTGCTTAGTGTTCTTTTCTACAGGTCCAGTTTAATACCATCCGTAGGCCATACAAATAATACAATCTGAGTTAGCAGAATAGCTAACATTCGTTGCATAAAAGACACATTCAAAGAATGCATACATTAGCAAACTAAACCTGAGCTAGTATTATAGACCATACACCTTTCTACTGAAGAGTCATTACCCTTAACCAAACACAGCACACACACACACCCCTGCACACACACACCCGCCTCGATCAACAAACGCACTTACTACCACTACAGCCATTAGTCTTGCATTGTGTTCCTGTAACACTCAAGATGATAATGCTACGTAGACTCTCCTCACCTCAGCAGTTTTAACACAGAGGAGTTGTCTGTGCAGCTCTAAAAAGGCTTTGTGTGTGTGTTCCTCTGCCATGTACATCTCTCTCCAAGGCCTGGTGATCTTCTACTGGGAGTCAGGGGGATGCAACCGACTGCCTCCTCTGCCATTCTTTCTCCCCCAACACTCTCTCTCTCTCTCTCTCTCTCTCTCTCTCTCTCTCTCTCTCTCTGTCTCTCTCTCTCTCTCTCTCTCTCTCGCTCGCTCGCTCGCTCGCACACGCACACACACACACGCACACACACACACGCACGCGCACACACACACTCCCCGCAGTAATAAACCTGAGTGTGCATTGCTGAGGAATCCTGTATAGTGCTTCTCTCTCCATCTGCCATGGAATTCTACAGTGGGATAGGTTTCATCCTAGCCTCCAGAAGGGCCCTGCTGTGCCCTGGTTCTGCCCCAGCAAAGCTTCACCTCTGGTGGGCTGTGTGTGTGGGTAAGCTCCCTTGTGGCGGCCCGCGGGGATGGTTCTTCTGGACCGGGTTCTAGACGTGGAACTATTGTGTGGAACGGATGGGAAAGCAATGTGTTTGGGAATGACTCATTATGGGACTAGGACACCACATGATACTCTCTCTCACTAACTCTTGAAATAGAGTTTAGTGCAGAGGGATGCAGGCCTCACTGAGGCAGCGGATTGGGTGTATACATACCAAGTATTATGTGGTCAAAAACATCCATAACCTACGTATTCGCACACTTACTGACCATGAAAACACATATTATAATATACTGTATATATTGTGCATTGGGATTGTTCATACAGACACAAAACACACCCAGTCACATTCGCACATATCCTCACTAGCACACCCTCACCCACACGTTTATACACATCCTCACCCACACATTTATACACACCCTCACCCACACGTTTATACACACCCTCACCCACACGTTTATACACACCCTCACCCACACGTTTATACACACCCTCACCCACACGTTTATACGCACCCTCACCCACACGTTTATATACATCATCACCCATACACCCTCAACCAGACGTTTATACACATCCTCACCCACACGTTTATATACAACCTCATCCACACGTTTATACACAACCTCACCCACACGTTTATACACAACCTCACCCACACGTTTATACACATCCTCACCCACACGTTTATATACAACCTCATCCACACGTTTATACACAACCTCACCCACACGTTTATACACAACCTCACCCACACGTTTATACACATCCTCACCCACACGTTCATACACAACCTCACCACCACGTTTATACACAACCTCATCCACACGTTTATATACACCCTCACCCACACGTTTATACACAACCTCACCCACACGTTTATACACATCATCACCCACACGTTTATATACACCCTCACCCACACGTTTATACACATCATCACCCACACGTTTATATACACCCTCACCCACACGTTTATACACAACCTCACCACCACGTTTATACACAACCTCACCAACACGTTCATACACAACCTCACCCACACGTTTATACACATCCTCACCCATACACCCTCACCCACACGTTTATATACAACCTCACCCACATGTTTATACACATCCTCACCCATACACCCTCACCCACACGTTTATACACACCCTCACCCACACGTTTATAAACATCCTCACCCACACGTTTATATACAACCTCACCCACATGTTTATACACATCCTCACCCATACACCCTCACCCACACGTTTATACACACCCTCACCCACACGTTTATAAACATCCTCACCCACACGTTTATATACACCCTCACCCACACGTTTATACACACCCTCACCCACACGTTTATATACAACCTCACCCACACGTTTATATACAACCTCACCCACATGTTTATACACATCCTCACCCATACACCCTCACCCACACGTTTATACACATCATCACCCACACGTTTATATACACCCTCACCCACACTTCCTCACGCACACATCCTCACCCATACATCCTCACCCACACATCAACCACACTTCCTCACCCACACATCCTCACCCACACATCCTCACCCACACATCCTCACCCACACTTCCTCACGCACACATTCACAAACATCCTCACCCACATAATGAAGGCTACACTCACACATATACTTGATGTTGAAGATGTGATACGGTTAGCCGAATGCAACCATTAGGTGAAAACAGCAATGACCTTTCAGGAAACCTACAACACCAGGTGTCACAGGAAGATCAAGAAGATCATCAGGGATCCCACCCACCTGAGCCACGGCCTGTTCTACCCGTTTCCATCACTCAGACACAGGCGGTATAGGAGCATCATGGCAAAAAACTGTAAGAGTGGCCAATAGTTTCTACCCCCTGACCAACAGGCTACTGAGTAGCGGCCACTAGTCTGCTACCTGCCCCACCCCCCTCCGTCCGTCTGTCCGTCCACCCCCCCCCCCCCGACATGTTACTGTAATGACATGAAACTATTAAACCCTCTAATCTAATCTCATATGCACCCACCCACCCACACCCACCCACCCACACCCCACACCCACACCCACCCCCACCCACCCACCCACCCACCCACCCACCCACACCCACCCACACCCACCCACCCACCCACTCACCCACCCACACCCACCCACACCCACCCACCCACCACCCACCCACCCACACCCACCCACACCCACACCCACCCACCCACCCACCCACACCCACCCACCCACACCCACCCACACCCACCCACACCCACCCACACCCACACCAACACAACATCTCCTTTCTGCGCAGAAAGCCACCATTCACCAGCTCTGCAAGCGTTATAATGTCAAAATACGTTTTTTACTCATTCTGCCTGCAACAATCGTCATTTACGTCTGGTATGTACTTCCTAAAAAGTTCAAAAGGCACCGGAAGAGACTTTATTTAGTTTCCAACCGTTTTGGGAAGTACGAGATGAAACAGCAGTAGTTGCAGGTAGAGCAGGTATATTTGGTGAGTAAGGGACATGTTTTTACATAACGCTTGCAGAGCCGGTGATGGTAGCTTGATTGGAAGCTTTCTGGGTAGAAAGGAGATCTGTTCTTATTCATTGTCTCTTTTTCCCAGATACTGTTTCAGAGATAATGGCCATCCGCCACCCCCATCCACAACACCTTAGAAAAATCAACTACTTGATGGTAATAGCGTTCACTGTTGTCCCTAGTGGCCAGTTTTGAAGGCCTTTGTCGACGTCCTCAGGATTGGATAGATGTCAAATTTCCAAGTAAATGTTGAGCGATCTAGCTCACACACACACACGCACACGCACACGCACACGCACACACACACACACACACACACACACACACACACACACACGCACTGAACCGGATCCAACCCATCACCCTGTGGGACTCAATACATTATCACATTACACTCTGTTCTCTCTACCTCATCTATTCTCCCTCCATCCTTCCATCCCTCTCTCAACTCGTCTTTTCAATCCAGGTGTTTGCAACAGCTGCATCTGTTCTCTGCATTATTCCAGAGGTTAATTGTGGATGACACACACACACACACACACGCACACGCACGCACACACACACACACACACACACACACGCACACGCACACGCACACACACACACACGCACACACACACACACGCACGCACACACACACACGCGCACACATACACACACACACACACACACAGACACACAAACATTCTCCTATTTTCTATCTCGTTGCTTCGTTCAATTACAAACCTGCCACGTCCATTCATGTATGGTGAAAGAGAATTAAAACAACAAGCATCAAGAAGACACACATAAACATTTCATCAATTTGTGCATGGTTTATTTACATTTTCCACCTATACATCACCTGGGAACGTATGGGCCCCAGACCAGTTCTCCCCAACACACAAACACACGCACCCACACGCCGTAGTCTGTTGAGGTAGGTTGTCCTTCAGAGAAGGCATAAAGACCACAGTTCATTGCACACACTCATCCATACAGTTCCGAGGATAAACATCAGGAAGGTTTGATAGGAAGTTGAATCTACATATTACATGCCAAGAGATATTGGAACGGATTTATTTTTGTTGTCCTGTATGGCTCAGTTGGTAGAGCATGGCATTTCCAATGCCAGGAATGTGGGTTTCGATTCCCGGGACCAGACATATGTCAAATGTATGCACTCATGACATTAAGATTCCCGGGACCAGACATATGTAAAATGTATGCACGCATGACATTAAGTCGCTGTGGATAAAATGTTCTATGAAATAGTATGAATTATTATTATTTTTTCTGCATACTGTATGTCCTCAGAAAATGAAGCTGCTGAGTTATGTAGTAGTACAGTAGTACAGAGAACTGAGTTACTACAGAGAACTGAGTTATATAGTTATATAGTACTACAGAGAAATGAGTTATATAGTTATATAGTACTACAGAGAACTGAGTTATATAGTTATATAGTAGTACAGAGAACTGAGTTATATAGTTATATTGTACTACAGAGAACTTAGTTATATAGTAGTACAGAGAACGGAGTTATATAGTTATATAGTAGTACAGAGAACTGAGTTATATAGTTATATAGTAGTACAGAGAACTGAGTTATATAGTTATATAGTACTACATAGAACTGAGCTATATAGTAGTACAGAGAACTGAGTTATATAGTTATATAGTACTACAGAGAACTGAGTTATATAGTTATATAGTAGTACAGAGAACTGAGTTATATAGTTATATAGTACTAACGAGAACTGAGTTATATAGTTATATAGTACTACAGAGAACTGAGTTATATAGTTATATAGTAGTACAGATAACTGAGTTATATAGTTATATAGTACTACAGAGAACTGAGTTATATAGTTATATAGTAGTACAGAGAACTGAGTTATATAGTTATATAGTAGTACAGAGAACTGAGTTATATAGTTATATAGTAGTACAGAGAACTGAGTTATATAGTTATATAGTAGTACAGAGAACTGAGTTATATAGTTATATAGTAGTACAGAGAACTGAGTTATATAGTTATATAGTTCTACAGAGAACTGAGTCACAGTTGAAATCGGACCTTTACATACACTTAAGTTGGAGTCATTAAAACTGGTTTTTCAACCACTTCACAGATTTCTGTTAACAAACTATAGTTTTCGCAAGTCGGTTAGGACATCTACTTAGTGCATGACACAAGTAATTTTTCCAACAATAGGTTTACAGACAATAGGTTTTCACTTATAATTCACTGTATCACAATTCCAGTGGATCAGAAGT
This sequence comes from Oncorhynchus clarkii lewisi, assembly GCF_045791955.1. Taxonomy (NCBI): domain Eukaryota; kingdom Metazoa; phylum Chordata; class Actinopteri; order Salmoniformes; family Salmonidae; genus Oncorhynchus; species Oncorhynchus clarkii. Next base: position 79,611,494 of record NC_092166.1, on the reverse strand, counting down.
TTACTTACAACTAAGTTGACTGTGCCTTTAAACAGATTGGAAAATTCCAGACGATGATGTCATAGCTTTAGAAGCATCTGTTAGGCTAATTAACATCATTTGAATCAATTGGAGGTGTACCTGTGGATGTATTTCAAGGCCTACCTTCAAACTCAGTGACTCTTTGTTTGACATCATGGGAAAATCAAAAGAAATCAGCCAAGACCTCAGAATTTTTTTTAGAGTCTGGTTCATCCTTGGGAGCAATTTCCTAACGCCTGAAGGTACCACATTCATCTGTACAAACAATAGTACGCAAGTATAAACACCATGGGACCACGCAGCTGTCATACCGCTCAGGAAGGAGACACGTTCTGTCTCCTAGAGATTAACGTACTTTGGTGCGAAAAGTGCATTTTTTTTTATTTTTTATTTAACCTTCATTTAACCAGGTAGGCTAGTTGAGAACAAGTTCTCATTTGCAACTGCGACCTGGCCAAGATAAAGCATAGCAGTGTGAACAGACAACACAGAGTTACACATGGAGTAAACAATCAACAAGTCAATAACACAGTAGAAAAAAAGAGAGTCTATATACATTTTTTGCAAAAGGCATGAGGAGGTAGGCGAATAATTACAATTTTGCAGATTAACACTGGAGTGATAAATGATCAGATGGTCATGTGCAGGTAGAGATACTGGTGTGCAAAAGAGAAGAAAAGTAAATAAATAAAAACAGTATGGGGATGAGGTAGGTAAAATTGGGTGGGCTATTTACCGATAGACTTTGTACAGCTGCAGAGATCGGTTAGCTGCTCAGATAGCAGATGTTTGAAATTGGTGAGGGAGATAAAAGTCTCCAACTTCAGCGATTTTTGCAATTCGTTCCAGTCACAGGCAGCAGAGACCTGGAACGAAAGGCGGCCAAATGAGGTGGTGGCTTTAGGGATGATCAGTGAGATTCACCTGCTGGAGCGCGTGCTACGGGTGGGTGTTGCCATCGTGACCAGTGAACTGTGATAAGGCGGAGCTTTACCTAGCATGGACTTGTAGATGACCTGGAGCCAGTGGGTCTGGCGACGAATATGTAGCGAGGGCCAGCCGACTAGAGCATACAGGTCGCAGTGGTGGGTGGTGTAAGGTGCTTTAGTAACAAAACGGATGGCACTGTGATAGAGTGTAGAGTTTTGGAAGCTATTTTGTAGATGACATCGCCGAAGTCGAGGATCGGTAGGATAGTCAGTTTTACTAGGGTAAGTTTGGCGGCTTGAGTGAAGAAGGCTTTGTTGCGGAATAGAAAGCCGACTCTAGATTTGATTTTAGATTGGAGATGTTTGATATGAGTCTGGAAGGAGAGTTTACAGTCTAGCCAGACACCTAGGTACTTATAGATGTCCACATATTCTAGGTCGGAACCATCCAGGGTGGTGATGCTAGTCGGGCGTGCGGGTGCAGGCAGCGAACGATTGAAAAGCATGCATTTGGTTTTACTAGTGTTTAAGAGCAGTTGGAGGCCACGGAAGGAGTGTTGTATGGCATTGAAGCTCGTTTGGAGGTTAGATAGCACAGTGTCCAAGGACGGGCCGGAAGTATACAGAATGGTGTCGTCTGCGTGGAGGTGGATCAGGGAATCGCCCGCAGCAAGAGCAACATCATTGATATATACAGAGAAAAGAGTCGGCCCGAGAATTGAACCCTGTGGCACCCCCATAGAGACTGCCAGAGGACCAGACAGCATGCCCTCCGATTTGACACACTGAACTCTGTCTGCAAAGTATTTGGTGAACCAGGCAAGGCAGTCATCAGAAAAACCGAGGCTACTGAGTCTGCCGATAAGAATATGGTGATTGACAGAGTCGAAAGCCTTGGCAAGGTCGATGAAGACGGCTGCACAGTACTGTCTTTTATCGATGGTGGTTATGATATCGTTTAGGACTTTGAGAGTGGCTGAGGTGCACCCATGACCGGCTCGGAAACCAGATTGCATAGCTGAGAAGGTATGGTGGAATTCGAAATGGTCTGTGATCTGTTTGTTCTTTTGGCTTTCGAAGACTTTAGAAAGGCAGGGCAGGATGGATATAGGTCTGGAACAGTTTGGGTCTAGAGAGTCTCAAAGGGGATGACTACGGCCGCATTCCAATCTTTAGGAATCTCAGACGATACGAAAGAGAGGTTGAAAAGACTGGTAAGGATAATTTTAGGATGAGAGGGTCCAGATTGTCTGGCCCAGCTGATCTGTTCTTGGGCCAGTTGCTGCGGGGGGTGTAGAGCTGTTGGCCGGGGTTGGGATAGACAGGTGGAAAGCAAGGCCAGCCGTAGAGGAATGCTTATTGAAATTCGTGGATTTATCAGTGGTGACAGTGTTTCCTAGTCTCAGTGCAGTGGGCAGCTGGGAGGAGGTACTCTTATTCTCCATGGACTTTACAGTGTCCCCAAAATTCTGGGAATTAATGCTGCAGGATGCAAATTTCTGTTTCTGTTTCCTAACTGACTGTGTGTCTTGAATACTATATAATACTAATGCTATATAAATACATTTGATTTGATTTGATTTGATTTGAATACCACCAAATACTAGTGATTATTCTACTACTATAATCAGACTAATAAACTTTTTTATATTCTTAATGTATTGTTGGTTAACTGCACCAGGGGGCGCAGTTGTTGATCGGGGGTTGACTCTCTTGCTCAAGGGCAGAACGGCAGATTTCTTCCATCTTGCCAGCTCAGAGATTCGAATTGGTGACCTTTCAGTTACTGGCCCAACGCTCTTAACCGCTAGGTTGCCTGCCTGCCCTATTTGGTGTATTTCTTTTGATAAGGGCCAAAAGGAATGCGTTATATGACTAACAGAATCCCATTTGAGTCACAGTGGTGGTAAGGCTTCTCTGTTTCCACACCTAACAGTATAGATGTACCCCAATGTACCCATCACACAATCACCCCTGAGCTTCCCCTCCCACCTCCTCCAATCAAATGTCACTTAAGAATGAGATCATCACACTAACCCTCACTGTGGTTGGAGCCTCACAAGTTCAATTACCATCTGCTCAAACACACCGGGGTTTACAATAGTTTAACAGGTAGAGGAGTCAGCAGTGAGTGGTGTGTGTGTGTGTGTGTTTGTGTGCCTGTGTATGCATTATCTTTTCAATAAGTTACAGTTTCTAATAAGTTAGATACATGCAGAGTTGAGTTCCCAGCCTACTAGAGTAGGACTTCATTCCCATACCAAACTAGATCACTTCTCTACAGGAATGTCTCATAATTTTTTTTTATTTCACTAGGCAAGTCAGTTAAGAACAAATTCTTATTTACAATGACGGCCTACCAGGGAACAGTGGGTTAACTGCCTTGTTCGGGGGTAGAACGACAGATTTTCACCTTGTTAGCTCAGGGATTCGAACCAGCAACCTTCCGGTTACGGGCCCAACACATTAACCTCTAGGCTACCTGCACCCCCCTTATCTTTTCATCTCTACTGTAATATCCCTCTACATTGCCTGGCCCGCTTCTCAGTCAGTCATTAAACTGTATCCTCCATCTGGCCCAGCCCAGCCCAACCTCCTCCTCCTCTTTCTCCTCCTCCTCTTTCTCTTTCTCTTCCTCCTCCTCCTCCTATTTCTCTTCCTCCTACTCCTCCTCTTCCACCACCTACCCAGCTACCTTAGTCAGTGAATAGGAAGCTCTCATCCCTCCCATCATAAAACTGCAACGCTTGTTACCAAATCACTACAAAACAAAGACACATTGGGACAAATAATGACTTCCTGTCCAGTGAAATAACGACTTCTTTCCCCCAGAATGGGCTGTTGCTGTTCTCACCTGCTAACACCCATGTACACACACACATTTACCCACACAACCACACAAACACACACACACACACTCGGTGCATAAGCACACACACACACACACACACTCCGTGCATGAGCACACACACACACACACACACACACACTCCGTGCATGAGCACACACACACACACTCCGTGCATGGCGGATGGCGGATTATGTATTTTTACAGCACTGTTTTACATCCGTGTTACTTTTTACTGCTTCTTATATTTTCTTAAATCAACATGAATAGGAAATAAACCATGCTGTTGTTTGGCAATTATTCATGCATTGTGTGTGTGTGTGTGTGTGTGTGTGTGTGTGTGTGTGTGTGTGTGTGTGTGTGTGTGTGTGTGTGTGTTTGCGGACAGTGTTTTTTTAACCATGTGTTTTATTTTTGGAGGCTTTACTGTTTGTCATTTGTCATCTTTACGTTCCTCCCATCAGCGATCTTCCTCCATTATTCCCTCTGTTTTTTATTACAGAAGAGCTTCTATTTGTATCTGCATAATTCAGCCAATATCCTCTCCCTCTCTCTCTCTCTCTCTCTCTCTCTCTCTCTCTCTCTCTCTCTCTTCTCCACCCCCTTCCTTCCTTCCTTCCTTCCTTCCTTCCTTCCTTCCTTCCTTCCTTCCTTCCTTCATTCCTTAATTCCTTCATTCCCTCTCTCTCTCTCTTCTCCACCCCCTCTCTTTCCTTCCTTCCTTCCTTCCCCCTCTCTCTCTTTCCTTCCTTCCTTCCTTCCTTCCTTCCTTCCTTCCTTCCTTCCTTCCTTCCTTCCTTCCTTCCCTCCTGCCTTCCCCCTATCTCTCTTTCTCTCTCTCTCTCTCTCTCTCTATCTCTCTCTCTCTCTCTCTCTCTCTCCCTCTCCCTCTCCCTCTCCCTCTCCCTCTCCCTCTCCCTCTCCCAGCACAGCATTAGCTTGTGCATCATCTAGTTATTTATCATTGGTTCTGTGTTAAGCAGGCCTGCCTCCTCTGTGCGCTGGCATTTGGGATCTCTCATTAACATTTACTCCATGTGGTTTAGTAAAGGTGGCATGGACACCCATCCGCACTATGCCATCATTCATCAACTACCCTCCCTCCCTCCCTCGCTCAATCCCTCTCTCCCTTCTTCCCTAGCACAACAAGGAATTGAGAAGATACTTTAACAGGGACAGAGTGCAGAGTGTTAGTTTGGGAACTAGTTGAATCTGGAAATTCTGATTGACAGCCTCATTCTAAAATGGATTAAATATTTAAAAAAATCTTAGCAATCTAGATGCAATACCCCAAAATTACATTTTTACGCAAATGTAAACAAAATTAAAATGAAATATTAAATTAATCAGAAATACCTTATTTACATAAGAATTCAGACCCTTTGCTATTAGACTTGAAATTGAGCTCAGGTGCATCCTGTTTCCATTGATCATCCTTGAGCTGTTTCTACAACTTGATTGGAGTCCACCTGTGGTCAATTCAGTTGATTGGACTGTCTATATAAGGTCCAACAGTTGACAATGCATGTCAAAGCAAATACCAAGCCATGAGGCCTAAGGAATTGGAAGTAGCGCTCCGAGACAGGATTGTGTCGAGGCACAGGTCTGGGGAAGGGTACCAAAACATTTCTGCAGCATTGAAGGTCCCCAAGAACACAGTGGCCTCCATCATTCAGAAATTGAATAAATTTGAAACCATCAAGACTCTTCCTAGAGTTAGCCACCCGGCCTAACTTAGCAATCGGGAGAGAACGACCTTGGTCAGGGAGGTGACCAAGAACCCGATGGTCACTCTGACAGAGCTCTAGAGCTCCTCTGTGGAGATGGGAGAACCTTCCAGAAGGACAACCATCTCTGTAGCATCCACTCAGTAGAAGTCACATGACAGTCAGCTTGGATTTGGGCAAAAAGCACCCAAAGACTCTCAGACCATGACAAACAAGATTCTCTTTGGCCTGAATGCCAGACATTACGTCTGGAGGAAACTTGGCACCATTCCTGCTGTGAAGCATGGTGGTGGTAGCATCATGCTGTGGGGATGTTTTTTAGCGATAGGGACTGGGAGACCAGTCAGGATCAAGACATAGATGAATGGAGCAGAGTACAGAGAGATCCTTGATGAAAACCTGCTCCAGAGTGATCAGTACCTCAGACTGGGGCTAAGGTTCACCTTCCAACAGGACAACAACCCTAAGCACACAGCCAAGACAGCGCAGGAGTGGCTTCGGGAGAAGACTCTGAATGCCCATGAGTGGCCCAGCCAGAGCCCAGACTTGAACCCAATCGAACATTTATGGAGAGACCTGAATGCTATTCATTGACTACAGCTCAGCGTTCAACACCATAGTACTCACAAAGCTCATCAATAAGCTAAGGACCCTGGGACTAAACACCTCCCTCTGCAACTGGATCCTGGACTTAATGACGGGACGCCCCCAGCTGGTAAGGGTAGATAACAACTCATCTGCCAGGCTGATCCTCAACACGGGGAACCCTCAGTGATGCGTGCTCAGTCCCCTCCTGTACTCCCTGTTCACGAATGACTGCACGGCCAGGCATGACTCCAACACCATCATTAAGTTTGCAGATGACACAACAGTGGTAGGCTTGATCACCAACAACAACGAGACAGCCTGTAAAGAGGTCAGAGACCTGGCCGTGTGGTGCAAGGACAACAACGTGATCCCTCGATGTGATCAATTCAAAGGAAATCATTGTGGACTAGGCTGGACCGGGCTGTGATGGAGAGTTTCAAGTTCCTTGGTTTCCACATCACCAATAAACTAACATGGTCCAAGCACACCAAGGCAGTTGTGAAGAGGGTACGACAAAACCTATTCCCCCTCAGGAGACTGTAAATATTTGGCATGGGTCCTCAGATCCACAAAAGGTTCTACACTGCCTGATATGGCAACTGCTCGGCCTTCGACCGCAAGGCACTACAGAGGGTAGTGCCTACGGCCCAGTACATCACTGGGGCCAAGCTGCCTGCCATCCAGGACCTCTATACCAGGCGGTGTCAGAGGAAGGTCCTAAAAATTGTCAAAGACCCCAGTCACCCCAGTCATAGACTGTTCTCTCTGCTACCACATGGCAAGTGGTAACGGAGCGCCAAGTCTAGGTCCAAAAGGCTTCTAAACAGCCTCTACCCCCATAAGACTCCTAAATATCTAATCAAATGTCTAACCAGACTATTTGGATTGCCCCCATTTTATGCCGCTGCTACTCTCGGTTGTTATCATCTATGCATAGTCACTTAAATAACTCTACCTACATGTACATACTACCTCAATTACATCGACTAACCGGTGCCCCCGCACATTGACTCTGTAAGTCTCGCTATTGTTATTTTACTGCTGCTCTATAACTACTTGTTGAATTGTATTTCTTATTTGTATTTGTTTAACTGCATTGTTGGTTAATTAATGACTTGTAAGTAATCATTTCACTGCTGTATTCGGCGCCTGTGACTAATAAAATTTGATTTGATTATGATTTGAAAATAGCTGTGCAGCAACGCTCCCCATCCAAGCTGACAGAGCTTGAGAGGAGAAGAGAAGCAGAGCAGAATGGGAGAAACTCCTCAAATACCGGTGTGCCAAGCTTGTAATGTCATACCCAAGAAGACTCGATGCTGTAATCACTGCCAAAGGTGCTTCAACAAAGTACTGAGTAAAGAGTCTGAATACTTATATAAATGTGATATTTCATTTTTTTTATTATACATTAGCAAAAATGTCTAAAACCTGTTTTTGCTTTGCCATTAATGGTTATGATGAGAAAAAACTATTTCATCAATTTTAGAACAAGAACAAGGCTGAAACATAGAAACATGTGGAAAAAGTCAAGGCGTCTGAATACTGTCAGAAGGCACCGTATGTTACATGTGTCCATCCATGTGTGTTACATGTGTCCATCCATGTGTGTTACATGTGTCCATCCATGTGTGTTACATGTGTCCATCCATGTGTGTTACATGTGTCCATCCATGTGTGTTACATGTGTCCATCCATGTGTGTTACATGTGACCATCCATGTGTGTTACATGTGTCCACCCATGTGTGTTACATGTGTCCACCCATGTGTGTTACATGTGTCCACCCATGTGTGTTACATGTGTTCATCCATTACACATTACCAGTAGAGAATCAATTACTTCTACATCTGGTCGCGGCAGGAGGCTCTCTCACCCCCGTCTTCCCCTTTGTGCATTCGCTCTTCTCATCTCTAAGCTCTCTCTCTCTCTCTCCATCCCTCTATCTACTCTTCTTTCCCGCTCTTCCCCCCTACCTCTCTCTCCCTCTCCTCTCCATCTCTCTCTCTCTCTCTCTCTCTCTCGCTCTCTCTCGCTCTCTCTCCTTTTCCTCTCCCTCCTCTCTCTCTCACTCTCTCTCCCTCTCCTCTCGCTCTCTCTCTTTCTCTCTCTCCCTCTCCTCTCCATCGCTCTCTCCCTCTCTCTCCCTATTATCTCTCGGTGCTGTGATGGTATGATGGTACACGAGAGGCTGTTGTAATTTAATTGGAGTTATTAAACTTGACATGATTAAACGTGTGTTGAATTACTGGGACTTTAATGGAATCACTCCCAGTCACCCGCCGAGCCAATAGGTTAGGGGTCAGGGGATTAGATAAACAGACACACACACACACACACACATACACACAAACACATACACACATGCAAACACACACTTAAGGTAGTGATGTTGTAGCCATTTTTCCGTGGAGCTTCAACTTCCATATTCCATAACTTCCAACATTGATGCCATCGGCAGAAACATGTTGGGTGACTGTTGATATAACGAGTCATTCATCCCTGTCCGTCCAGTAGCCTGATCAACCATTCATTAACCCTCTATTAACCTTCCTTCAACCTCCACACAACCATTCATCATCCCTCCTTCAACCTCCACACAACCATTCATCATCCCTCCTTTAACCTCCACACAACCATTCATCATCCCTCCTTCAACCTCCACACAACCATTCGTCAACCCTCCTTCAACCTCCACATTATCTGTCTATTGGATGGGGGAGTGAATGTGTATGTGCATGTGCATGTGTGTGGAGTGTGTGTGTGTGCGTGCCTGTGTGCATTTGTGTGTGTTTGTCTGTGCGTGTGTGCGTGTGTGCGTGCCTGTGTGCGTGTGTGTGTGTGTGTGTGTGTGTGTCAGTGCAAGTGATGAGAAGGAGAAGGAGCGATATATACAGTATATCTAATTTTGTATGTAAAAAAATGTATATTGTATGATTAGAAACTGCTGGTGATATGAATGTGAAATATGGAGAATATTGACGGCTGGGGTGATTGGTGGGGTAAGGGCTGAGGGCTGGGGTGATGGCTGGGGTGAGGGCTGGGGTGAGGGCTGGGGTAAGGGGTGAGGGTGATGGCTGGGGTAAGTGGTGATGGCTGAGGTGAGGGCTGGGGTGAAGGCTGAGGGCTGGGGTGAGGGCTGGGGTGAAAGCTGAGGGCTGGGGTGAGGGCTGGGGTGAAGGCTGAGGGCTGGGGTGAGGGCTGGGGTGAAGGCTGAGTGCTGGGGTGAGGGCTGGAGTAAGGGGTGATGGCTGGGGTGAGGGCTGGGGTAAGGGCTGGGGTGAGGGCTGGGGTGAAGGCTGAGGGCTGGGGTGAAGGCTGAGGGCTGGGGTGAGGGCTGAGGGCTGGGGTGATGGCTGGGGTGAGGGCTGGGGTGAAGGCTGAGGGCTGGGGTGAGGGCTGGGGTGAAGGCTGAGGGCTGGGGTGAGGGCTGGGGTGAAGGCTGAGGGCTGGGGTGAAGGCTGAGGGCTTGGGTGATGGCTGGGGTGGGGGCTGGGGTGAAGGCTGAGGGCTGGGGTGAGGGCTGGGGTGAAAGCTGAGGGCTGGGGTGAGAGCTGGGGTGAAGGCTGGGGTAAGGGGTGAGGGCTGGGGTGAGGGCTGGGGTGAAGGCTCAGGGCTGGGGTGAGGGCTGGGGTGAAGGCTGAGGGCTGGGGTGAGGGCTGGGGTGAAGGCTGAGGGCTGGGGTGAGGGCTGGGGTGAAGGCTGAGGGCTGGGGTGATGGCTGGGGTGGGGGCTGGGGTGAAGGCTGAGGGCTGGGGTGAGGGCTGGGGTGAAAGCTGAGGGCTGGGGTGAGAGCTGGGGTGAAGGCTGGGGTAAGGGGTGATGGTTGGGGTAAGGGCTGGGGTAAGGACTGAGTGCTGGGGTGAGGGCTGGGGTGAGGGCAGGGGTGAGTTGGTAGTCAGGTAGTGAGAGACAGGGGTCCTGAGGTCTGAACATCAGTTAAGTCTCTGCAGTCAACAGTCTGGCTCAATGCCATCCTGGAAGTATCAGGGGTGGTAGGTAGCCTAGTGGCTAAGAGCATCGGGCCAGTAACCAAAGGGTTGCTGGTTCGCGTCCTGGTGCTGACTTGGTGAAGATTGGTCAAGATTTGTTCCTCTGGGTAAATTACAGAAATGTATCAGTTCAATGCAAAGCAGCCACATATTGGGGTCAATGCAAAGCAGCCACATATTGGGTCAATGCCAACTTTAGATATTGTAGGATAGAAAAAACACCTACTACACACAACACACCTACTACACACAACACACCTACTACACACAACACACCTACTATACACAACACACTATACACAACACACCTACTATACACAACACACCTACTATACACAACACACCTACTATACACAACACACCTACTATACACAACACACTATACACAACACACCTACTACACACAACACACCTACTATACACAACACACCTACTATACACAACACACCTACTATACACAACACACCTACTATACACAACACACTATACACAACACACCTACTACACACAACACACCTACTATACACAACACACCTACTATACACAACACACCTACTACACACAACACACCTACTACACACAAAACACCTACTACACACAACACACCTACTACACACAACACACCTACTACACACAACACACCTACTATACACAACACACCTACTATACACAACACACCTACTATACACAACACACCTACTATACACAAAACACCTACTACACACAACACACCTACTACACACAACACACCTACTATACACAACACACCTACTATACACAACACACCTACTATACACAACACACCTACTATACACAACACACCTACTATACACTACGTACTATACACAACACACCTACTATACACAACACACCTACTATACACAACACACCTACTATACACAACACACCTACTATACACAACACACCTACTATACACTACGTACTATACACAACACACCTACTATACACAACACACCTACTATACACAACACACCTACTATACACAACACACCTACTATACACAACACACTATACACAACACACCTACTATACACAACACACCTACTATACACAACACACCTACTATACACAACACACCTACTATACACTACACACTATACACAACACACCTACTATACACAACACACCTACTATACACAACACACCTACTATACACAACACACTGTACACAACACACCTACTATACACAACACACCTACTATACACAACACACCTACTATACACAACACACCTACTACACACAACACACCTACTACACACATTTCACACCTACTATACACAACACACCTACTATACACTACACACCTACTATACACAACACACCTACTATACACAACACACTATACACAACACACCTACTATACACAACACACCTACTATACACAACACACCTACTATACACAACACACCTACTATACACAACACACCTACTACACACAACACACATACTATACACAACACACCTACTATACACAACACACCTACTATACACAACACACCTACTATACACAACACACCTACTATACACAACACACCAACTATACACAACACACCTACTATACACAACACACATACTACACACAACACACCTACTACACACAACACACCTACTATACACAACACACCTACTATACACAACACACCTACTATACACAACACACCTACTATACACAACACACTATACACAACACACCTACTATACACAACACACCTACTATACACAACACACCTACTATACACAACACACCTACTATACACAACACACCTACTACACACAACACACATACTATACACAACACACCTACTATACACAACACACCTACTATACACAACACACCTACTATACACAACACACCTACTATACACAACACACCTACTATACACAACACACATACTATACACAACACACCTACTATACACAACACACATACTATACACAACACACATACTATACACAACACACCTACTACACACAACACACATACTATACACAACTATACACAACACACCTACTATACACAACACACCTACTATACACAACACACCTACTACACACAACACACCTACTATACACAACACACCTACTATACACAACACACCTACTATACACAACACACCTACTATACACAACACACCTACTATACACAACACACCTACTATTCACTACACACTATACACAACACACCTACTATACACAACACACCTACTATTCACTACACACTATACACAACACACCTACTATACACAACACACCTACTATTCACTACACACTATAAACAACACACCTACTATACACAACACACCTACTATTCACTACACACTATACACAACACACCTACTATACACAACACACCTACTATACACAACACACCTACTACACACAACACACCTACTACAGCAGCGGTTCCCCAACTTGGTGCTCTGTACCCCAAGGGGTGCATGTTGTAGTTTTTGGATGATGAGCTTGACTTGATTAGTTTATTATTTGAACCAGATGTGTGGTGCTAGGGTAAAACAACAAATGTATTCACCGCTTGGGGCCACGAGGACCGAGTTTGGGAAATGCTGTACTATAGCATCTCCCCCCCCCCACCCCCCCCCCCCCTCCCCCCATATCAAATGTTATTTGTCATTCGCTTCGATAAAGTTACTAGGCAACAGAATAGAATAGATCATAACAAGTAGCTGCAGCATATGTAATGAGTCAAGAAAAGTTTGTGCAAGAGGGGTCAATGCAGATAGTCTGGGTATTTAACTTACACTTTAGCAGTCTTATGGCTTGTGGATAGAAGCTGTTCAGGGTCCTGTTGGTTCCAGACTTGGTGTATTGGTACTGCCTGCTGTGTGGTAGCAGAGACAACAGTCTGTGATTTGGCTGGCTGGGCCTTCCTCTGACATCGCCTGGTATAGAGGTACCGGATGGTAGCAGAGACAACAGTCTGTGAGTTGGCTGGCTGGGACTTCCTCTGACATCGCCTGGTATAGAGGTACCGGATGGTAGCAGAGACAACAGTCTGTGATTTGGCTGGCTGGGCCTTCCTCTGACATCGCCTGGTATAGAGGTACCGGATGGCAGGGAGCTTGGCCCCAGTGATGTACTGGGCCATACACACTACCTTCTGCGCCTTGTGGTTGATTGCCAAGCAGTTGCCATACCAAACGGTGATGCAGCCAGTCAGGATGCTCTCAATGGTGCAGCTGTAGAACTTTTTGAGGAGCTGAGGGCCCATGTCAAATGTTTTCAGCTTCCTGAGGGGGAAGAGACATTGTCATGCCCTCTTCACGACTGTCTTGGTAGATCCTTAGTGATGTGGATGCCAAGGAACTTGAAACTCTGGACCTTCTCCACTACAGCCCTGTCGATGTGAATGAGGGCGTACTCAGCACTCCGTTTCCTGTAGTCCACGGATCAGCTCCTTTGTTTTGCTGACATTGAGAGAGAGGTTATTGTCCTGGCATCACATTGTCTGGTCTCTGACATCCTCCCTATAGACTGTATCATCGTCATCAGTGATCAGGCCTAACACCGTTGTCTGCAAACTTAATGATGGTGTTGTAGTCGTGCACGGCCACGCAGTCGTTAGGTGAACAGGGAGTACAGCAGGGGAGTAAGCACGCACCCCTGGGGGGTTCCCGTATCTAGGGTCAGCGTGGCGGATGTGTTGTTGCCTACCCTTACCACCTGGGGGCGGCCCGTCAGGAAGTTCAGGATCCAGTTGGAGAAAAAGGGTTTCAGGCACTACGGTTCTGAACGCTGATTGGTCCCTCTCACTCTCTCCCAAAGCGATTATACAGTATCTATACATCAGATTAATTTAAACCATTTAAAAGATCCAGCGATACGCTGCTCCTCTCCTTGTCTGTAGAAACGGCCCTAGCCAACACTCTTCTATGCATGTTTCATCTGAATAGGCCCAACTTGCTGCCATTACACTCATTATGTTAATGCAGCGCCAGACGGGGAACTGTTTAGTCACTCAGACAGCATTTCCCTAGGGTCCACTACGGCTAATATGGTATTACACACGGGAGGTTTGTGTATGGCAAAGCACTTCCAAAAGTAAACTTGCCAGATTGTCATTTATCCTCCCTTTTCCCTCCTTCTATTCTTCTGCCTCCTCATCTCTCTTCTCAACACTCTTACAAAAAGCGGTTCCAAATGGGTTCCAAAAGGGTTCTTTGCGGAGTGATAGGGTTCTACGCAGAAACACTTTGATCAAAACCCAGCAGCGTTGTAGTTCTTACCAGAAACCGGTGCACCTTGCACCTGCTACGCTACCCCGTTCAAAATACAGAAATCATACAGGGATGTTTTCTGTATTTGAAAATAAATATATCTTGAAAACTTGATTGCTGACAAGCAAAACGTTTTGGGACTATGTAAACAATAGACTAATGAAACAAATACCAAAACATTGTTTTGGGGTAGAGTTTTCCTTTAATGTTTGGATATCCTAACTCTGTCTGGATTCAAATAGGAATTACACATCACTTTGCAAGCCGGCATAATATGATTTGTAGGCCTGATGTGGACTTTAAACCAGGAGATTCCTAACACCACATTGTTAGGGTATAATTCGGCCCTCAAAGAAAGGCCTTATGATATATGTAATTATTGTCATAAATAGTTACATTTTAAACACTAGTAGGGCTGGTGGGATCTGTACGTTCATAGAGGGTTCTTGGAAGAACCCTCCAAAGAAAAAAGGGTTCTTGGAAGAACCCTCCAAAGAAAAAAGGGTTCTTGGTAGAACCCTCCAAAGAAAAAAGGGTTCTTGGAAGAACCCTCCAAAGAAAAAAGGGTTCTTGGTAGAACCCTCCAAAGAAAAAAGGGTTCTTGGTAGAACCCTCCAAAGAAAAAAGGGTTCTTGGTAGAACCCTCCAAAGAAAAAAGGGTTCTTGGTAGAACCCTCCAAAGAAAAAAGGGTTCTTGGTAGAACCCTCCAAAGAAAAAAGGGTTCTTGGTAGAAAACTTCATAAACGGCAGTGGTGGAAAAAGTAGCCAGTTGTCATACTTGAGTAAAAGTAAAGATAACTTCATCGAAAATGACTCAAGTAAAAGTGAAAGTCACCCAGTAACACACTACTTGAGTGAAAGTAAAAAAGTGTTTGGTTTCAAATATACTTTAGTATCAAAAGTAAATGTAATTGCTACAAATATGCTAATTGCTAAAATATATTAAGCAAACCAGACGGCACCATTTTCCTTAAAATGTAATTATTTATGACAATAATTACATATATCATAAGACCTTTCTTTGAGGGCAGAGTTATTGCCTAACAATGTGGTGAATAGCCAGTGGCACACTTCAACACTCAGACATCATTTACAAACAAACAACGTGTGTTTAGTGAGTCTGCCAGGGATGACCAGGGATCTTCTCTTGATAAGCGTGTGAATTAGACCATTTTTCTGTCTTGCTAAGCATTCAAAATGTAACGAGTACTTTTGGGTGACAGGGAAAACGTATGGAGTACAAAGTACGTTATTTTCTTTAGGAATTTAGTAAAGGAGAAGTAAAATAAATAGAAATACTAGAAATAGTGAAGTAAAGTACAGATACCATGAATAACTACTTAAGTAGTAATGCAAAGTATTTTTAAATAATGACTTTACACCTGACAAACGGTTCTAGGAAGAACCTTTAGATAATTAAATGGTTCTTGGTAGAACCCTTCATAGAAGGTTCTAGGTAGATAACTTGATTTCAAAGAGTGTAGGGATCTGGACTCCTGTGGTTGTGTGCCTGTGGTTCCCTCACTCTGGCTTGAGGATACAGCTGTGTGTAGTAGAGAGGTTTTATCTCACAGTGGACATAGTTCCAGTCATATTTCAGACTCTAATGATCTACTAGAGGCTGTAGTAGTTAGCTATTTCACTGTTTTCATATATATTAGCCTAGTGGTTAGAGCGTTGGACTAGTAACCGGAAGGTTGCGAGTTCAAACCCCCGAGCTGACAAGGTACAAATCTGTCGTTCTGCCCCTGAACAGGCAGTTAACCCACTGTTCCCAGGCCGTCATTGAAAATAAGAATTTGTTCTTAACTGACTTGCCTGGCTAAATAAAGGTAAAATAAAAAAAATAAAATAAAAATATATAAACTGTGCCCATAAGTATTAACACATGTTTGTACTAATAATGTCATGTTTGTACTAATGATGTTTTAATGTTTGTACTAATGTTTGTTCTAAAGTTGTTGTAATGTTTGTTTAATGTTGTTGTAATGTTTGTTTTAATGTTGTTGTAATGTTTGTTCTAATGTTGTTGTAATGTTTGTTTTAATGTTGTTGTAATATTTGTTAGAATGTTGTTGTAATGTTTGTTTTAATGTTGTTGTAATGTTTGTTTTAATGTTGTTGTAATGTTCGTTCTAATGTTTTTGTAATGTTTGTTTTAATGTTGTTGTAATGTTTGTTTTAATGTTGTTGTAATGTTTGTTTTAATGTTGTTGTAATGTTTGTTTTAATGTTGTTGTAATGTTGTTGTAATGTTTGTATTAATATTGTTGTAATGTTTGTTTTAATGTTGTTGTAATATTTGTTCTAATGTTGTTTAATGTTTGTTCTAATGTTGTTGTAATGTTTGTTCTAATGTTGTTGTAATGTTTGTTTTAATGTTGTTGTAATGTTGTTGTAATGTTTGTATTAATATTGTTGTAATGTTTGTTTTAATGTTGTTGTAATGTTTGTTTTAATGTTGTTGTAATGTTTGTTTTAATGTTGTTGTAATGTTGTTGTAATGTTTGTTCTAATGTTGTGGTAATGTTTGTTGTAATGTTTGTAGTAGTGTTGTTGTAATGTTTGTACTAATGTTGTTGTAATGTTTGTTTCTCCTTCAGGGCACCACATCAGTCCCCTCACTGTCAGCTGTCAGCTGTACATGGATACCCCCAGCTGGGCAGGTCAGTGAGTGTGTGTGTGTGTGTGTGTGTGTGTGTTCGCAGAAGTGTATGTCCTCACAGCCATGTGAGCAACAAAGTTGTTGTTCATGTCTGCCTGCATCCTCACGTAAAACCTTGTGTAAGCTCCTGTGTTTGATTGTGTGTGTGTGTATTCCTATGAGTGTCTCTACCTCCCTGTGTGTGTGTTCCTCTGTGTGTGTGTGTTCCTCTGTGTGTGTGTTCCTCTGTGTGTGTGTTCCTCTGTGTGTGTGTTCCTCCCTGTGTGTGTTCCTCTGTGTGTGTGTTCCACTGTGTGTGTGTTTCACTGTGTGTGTGTTCCTCTGTGTGTGTGTTCCTCTGTGTGTGTTCCTCTGTGTGTGTGTTCCTCTGTGTGTGTTCCATTGTGTGTGTGTTCCTCTGTGTGTGTGTTCCACTGTGCGTGTGTTCCTCTGTGTGTGTGTTCCACTGTGTGTGTGTTCCTCTGTGTGTGTGTTCCTCTGTGTGTGTGTTCCTCTGTGTGTGTGTTCCTCTGTGTGTGTGTTCCTCTGTGTGTGTTCCTCTGTGTGTGTGGTGGGTGGAAGTGCTAGAGAGAGGTAATGTGCTGACTGCAGTCCATTGGTTCTGGGCATGCCCATTAGAGCCAGCTATAAATCCTAGCCTGACTGGGCTAGCTGAGCTGAGCACCACTCTCACACTGTCAGCAGTCCACCCAATGAATGGATATTAAAAGCCACAACAAGCCTCTTTAATTCAGCCTGCTGAGTGACAAACCACTCCCTCTCTGTCTTTATATCTCGATTGCTCGCTCGCCACCTCTCTCTCTCTCTTTCTCTTTCTCTCTCTTTTTATATCTTGATCGCTCGCTCACCACCTCTCTCTCTCTCTTTCTCTCTTTCTCTCTCATTCTTTTTCTCTCTGTCTTTATATCTCGATCGATCGTTCGCTCGCCTCCTCTCTCTCTTTCTCTTTCTCTCTCTCACTTTCTCTCTCTCTCTTTCTCTTTCTCTCTCTCTCTTTCTCTCTCTTTCTCTTTCTCTTTCTCTCTTTCTCTCTGTTTTTATATCTCGATCGATCGTTCGCTCGCCTCCTCTCTCTGTTTCTCTTTCTCTCTCTTTCTCTTTCTC
This sequence comes from Oncorhynchus clarkii lewisi, assembly GCF_045791955.1. NCBI lineage: Eukaryota > Metazoa > Chordata > Actinopteri > Salmoniformes > Salmonidae > Oncorhynchus > Oncorhynchus clarkii. Next base: position 79,593,363 of record NC_092166.1, on the reverse strand, counting down.
TCTCTCTTTCTCTCTCTTTTTCTCTCTCTTTTTCTCTCTCTTTTTATATCTCGATCGCTCGCTCGAATTCTCTCTCTTGAATTCTCTCTCTCTGTCGAATTCTCTCTCTTGAGTTCTCTCTCTCGAATTCTCTCTCTCTCTCTCTTGAAATCTCTCCCTCTCTCTCGAATTCTCTCTCAAATTCTCTCTCTCGAATTCTCTCCCTCTCTCTCAAATTCTCTCTCTCGAAATCTCTCCCTCTCTCTCGAATTCTCTCTCAAATTCTCTCTCTCGAATTCTCTCCCTCTCTCTCGAAATCTCTCTAAAAAATTTCTCTCCCTCTCTCTCTCTCAAATTCTCTCTCTCAATTCAATTCGATTTGCTTTATTGGCATGACGTAACATATTGCCAAAAGCTTATTTTGGATATTTACATTGTTAAAATAATTAAGAATCAAAATTGGGTAACGGGACAACATTAACAACAATATCCAAGGGTCAAAATAACCATACATTGGACAATAACAATAAGCATACAGTAGAGAACATGTGCAGGTTGATTGTTCTGTCAGACACTGTCCCTCATCTTATGACAGGCAGCAATGTTGTGCGCTGCCAACCCACATCTCTCTGCGTGGGGGAGGACGCAGCCTATTCTCAGCCAATTCTCATCAGAGAAGTCTTTGAAACCTTGAATAAGGGTTTCAAATTTGGGGAATTGACACTCTAATTGTTTTATATTTTTTTTACATTTTGTCAGTAAATGCAGCTCTGTCTCAGGTTCTGCTGTTGTGCAGTGGTTGCACAGCCTTTACAGGGAGCCAGGTTTTCCTGTGTCTACCCTTCTCAATGGCAAGGCTGTGTTCACGGAGCCTCTCTCTCTCTCTCTCTCTCTCTCTCTCTCTCTCTCTCTCTCTCTCTCTCTCTCTCTCTCTCTCTCTCTCTCTCTCTCTCTCTCTCTCTCTCTCTCTCTCTCTCTCTCAATTCAATGGGCTTTATTGGCATGGGGAACATATGTTAACGCTGCCAAAGCAAGTGAGGTAGATAATATACAAAAGTGAAATAAGCAATAAAAATAAACAGTAAACATTACACATACAGAAGTTTAAAACAATAAACAATAAACATTACCAAAGTCATATTATATAATTAACAAATACAGAAGATACAAAAGAATAAAGACATTACAAATGTCATATTATATAATTAACACATGCAGAAGATACAAAAGAATAAAGACATTACAAATGTCATATTATGTATATATACAGTGTTGTAACGATGTACAAATGGTTAAAGTACAAAAGGGAAAATAAATAAACATAAATATGGGTTGTATTTACAGTGGTGTTTGTTCTTCACTGGTTGACCTTTTCTTGTGGCAACAGGTCATAAATACTGCTGCTGTGACGGCACACCGTGGAATTTCACCCAGTAGATATGGGAGTTTATCAATATTGTGTTTGGTTTTGAGGTTAAGAAGTGCAGCTCAGTTTCCAGCTCATTTTGTGGGCAGTGTGCATGTAGCCTGTCTTCTCCTGAGAGCCAGGTTTGCCTACGGCAAAAAAAAAGCAAGACTATACTCACTGAGTCTGTACATAGTCAAATCTTCCCTTAAGTTTGGGTCAGTCACGGTGGTCAGGTATTCTGCCACTGTGTGTTCTCTGTTTAGGGCCAAATAGCATTCTAGTCTGCCCTGTTTTTTTGTTGTTAATTCTTTCCATGTGTCAAGTAATTATCTTTTTGTTTTCTCATGATTTGGTTGGGTCTAATTGTGTTGCTGTCCTGTGGCTCTGTGGGGTGTGTTTGTGTTTAGGAACAGAGCCCCAGGACCAGCTTGCTTAGGGGACTCATCTCCAGGTTCATCTCTCTGTAGGTGATGGCTTTGTTATGGAAGGTTTGTGACTTGCTTCCTTTTAGGTGGTTGTAGATTTTAACGGCTCTTTTCTGGATTTTGATAATAAGTGGGTATCGGCCTAATTCTGCTCTGCATGCATCATTTGATGTTCTACGTTGTACACTGAGGATATTTTTGCAGAGTTCTGCACGCAGTCTCAATTTGGTGTTTGTCCCATTTTGTGAAATCTTGGTTGGTGAGCGGACCCCAGACCTCACAACCATGAAGGGCAATGGGTTCTATAACTGATTCAATTATTTTTAGCCATATCCTAATTGGTGTGTCAAATTCTATGTTCCTTTTGATGGCATAGAATGTTCTTCTTGCCTTGTCTCTCAGATCGTTCACATCTTTGTGGAAGTTACCTGTGGTGCTGATGTTTAGGCCAAGTTATGTATCGTTTTTTGTGTGCTCTAAGGCAACGGTATCTAGATGGAATTTGTATTTGTGGTCCTGGCGTCTGGACCTTTTTTGGAGCACCATTATTTCGGTCTTACTGAGGTTCACTGTCAGGGCCCAGATCTGTCAGAATCTGTGCAGAAGATATCTCTCTCTCTCTCTCTCTCTCTCTCTCTCTCTCTCTCTCTCTCTCTCTCTCTCTCTCTCTCTTTCTCTCTCTTTCTTTCAAATCAAATTTATTTATATAGCCCTTCGTACATCAGCTGATATCTCAACGTTCTGTACAGAAAACCAGCCTAAAACCCCAAACAGCAAGCAATGCAGGTGTTGAAGCACGTTGGCTAGGAAAAACGCCGTAGAAAGGCCAAAACCTAGGAAGAAACATAGAGAGGAACCAGTCTATGAGGTGTGGCCAGTCCTCTTCTGGCTGTGCCGGGTGGAGATTATTACAGAGCATGGCCAAGATGTTCAAATGTTCATAAATGACCAGCATGGTCAAATAATAGGTCTGGGACAGGTAGCACGTCTGGTGAACAGGTCAGAGATCCATAGCTGCAGGCAGAACAGTTTAAACTGGAGCAGCAGCACGGCCAGGTGGACTGGGGACAGCAAGGAGTCATCATGCCAGGTAGTCCTGAGGCATGGTCCTAGGGCTCAGGTCCTCCAAGAGAGAGAAAGAAAGAGAGAAAGAGGGGGCCAACCCAGACAGGAAGATCACATCAATGACTCAACCACTCAAGTGACTCAACCACTCAAGTGACGCACCCTTCCTAGGGACGGCATGAAAGAGCACCAGTAAGCCAGTGACTAAGCCCCTGTAATAGGGTTAGAGGCAGAGAATCCCAGTGGAAAGAGGGGAACCGGCTAGGCAGAGACAGCAAGGGCGGTTCGTTGCTCCAGAGCCTTTCAATTCACCTTCCCACTCTTGGGCCAGACTACACTCAATTATAGGACCTACTGAAGAGATGAGTCTTCAGTAAAGACTTAAAGGTTGAGACCGAGTTTGTGTCTCTCACATGGGTAGGCAGACCATTCCATAAAAATGGAGCTCTATAGGAGAAAGCCCTGCCTCCAGCTGTTTGCTTAGAAATTCTAGGGACAATAATGAGGCCTGCGTCTTGTGACCATAGCGTACGTGTAGGTATGTACGGCAGGACCAAATCAGAGAGATAGGTAGGAGCAAGCCTATGTAATGCTTTGTAGGTTAGCAGTAAAACCTTGAAATCAGCCTCTGCCTTGACTGGAAGCCAGTGTAGGGAGACTAGCACTGGTGTAATATGATCAAATATTTTGGTTCTAGTCAGGATTCTAGCAGCCGTATTTAGCACTAACTGAAGTTTATTTAGTGCTTTATCCGGGTAGCCGGAAAGTAGAGCATTGCAGTAGTCTAACCTAGAAGTGACAAAAGCATGGATTAATTTTTCTGCATCATTTTGGACAGAAAGTTTCTGATTTTTGCAATGTTACATAGATGGAAAAAAGCTGTCCTTGAAACAGTCTTGATATGTTCGTCAAAAGAGAGATCAGGGTCCAGAGTAACGCCGAGGTCCTTCACAGTTTTATTTGAGACAACTGTACAACCATTAAGATTAATTGTCAGATTCAACAGAAGATCTCTTTGTTTCATGGGACCTAGAACTAGCATCTCTGTTTTTGTCTGAGTTTAAAAGTCGAAAGTTTGCAGCCATCCACTTCCTTATGTCTGAAACACAGGCTTCTAGCGAGGGCAATTTTGGGGCTTCACCATGTTTCATTAAAATGTAAAGCTGTGTGTCATCCGCATCCAAGTGAAAGTTAACATTATGTTTTCGAATGACATCCCCAAGATGTAATTTCTTTCTCTCTTTCTCTCTCTCTCTCTCCATTCTCTGTCTGTGTGCAGTTGAAAAAGAGGAGTAAAAGATCCCTTCATGTAACAGATTACAAAAAGGACAAGTCAGAGACCACTATGGTGACACACCAAATGTGTTTAATGTAATGCAGGAAAATAGAAGGAATAGGTTTGTGTAGACTACATTCCAAGCTATGTCTTGGAGTGTTGCGACTGCTGTCGACATCCAAAGATTATCCAACTTGACTAAACGGAGGTAAGGACGGCAGCAGTTGTGCAGCAGTCTGAGATATTTCACAGCGATTTAAATGGTACAATGATTCTCTCCACTATAGTTGCTTGTTTTGTGACATAAACTGAAATTAAGCAAATTTTCTAGAGTTTCTATTGGACAAATAAATCCATGTAATATAGTCTACACCATCACAATAATTGTTATTTTTTTATTTTAGACATGTCTAAAGAAACATGTAGCCTATTTCAGAAGAACAGAATAGCATGCTCTGCGTCTCAGTGCGCGAGGCGTCACTACAGACCCTGGATCGATTCAAAGGCTGTATCACATCCGGCCCCGATTGGGAGTCCCAAAGGGTGGCGCACAATTTGACCCAGTGTTGTCCGGGTTTGGCCGGGGTAGGCCGTCATTGAAAATAAGAATTTGTTCTTAACTGACTTACCAAGTTAAATAAAGGTGAAATAAAGGTGAAATAAATGTGAAATAAAGGTGAAATAAAGGTTAAAAAAATGGTAAATACCGGTTAAATAAAGGTGAAATAAAGGTGAAATACATGTTAAATACATGTTAAATAAAGGTGAAATAAATGTGAAATAAAGGTGAAATAAAGGTGAAATGCATGTTAAATAAAGGTTAAATAAAGGTGAAATAAAGGTGAAATAAAGGTTAAATAAATGGTAAATACCGGTTAAATAAAGGTGAAATAAAGGTGAAATACATGTTAAATACATGTTAAATAAAGGTGAAATAAATGTGAAATAAAGGTGAAATAAAGGTGAAATAAAAATGGCTTGTCTAAGATACTCCACTTGAAAAGAAACAGGTGTCAGGTGTTGGTCAGGCAGTCATCAGTGACAGGTAAGACAAACGCTTTAGCAGTTTGCCTGCTCTCATGTCGAGTCTCCATCTTGCTCTTCTAGCTAAGCACAGTCTCATAATAGCACAATGTATTTCCTCTACAACTCAATAAATAATATAATAACACCCATTTGATATACACTTAACTATTGTGATTATTAGATATTATTAGGATCATCCATGCAGTATGGTGTTTTGTTATTAATTGTCCATTGACTTGTTTATCAAAGCCATACTGATTTCTTAATAGATGACACAAAAGGCTCAAGTGTTCACCACATTGAAAATGAGGATTGGCCAACACAGATAGAAGGAATGAATATGGCTTCAGAGAAGGATGCCCGAACCCAATGGGCAGAACCGTCTCGAAGTGATCACAACTACAGCTCAGGTGATCACAACTACAGCTCAGGTAATCACAACTACAGCTCAGGTGATCACAACTACAGCTCAGGTAATCACAACTACAGCTCAGGTGATCACAACTACAGCTCAGGTAATCACAACTACAGCTCAGGTGATCACAACTACAGCTCAGGTAATCACAACTACAGCTCAGGTGATCACAACTACAGCTCAGGTGATCACAACTACAGCTCAGGTAATCACAACTACAGCTCAGGTGATCACAACTACAGCTCAGGTGATCACAACTACAGCTCAGGTGATCACAACTACAGCTCAGGTAATCACAACTACAGCTCAGGTGATCACAACTACAGCTCAGGTAATCACAACTACAGCTCAGGAAATCACAACTACAGCTCAGGTAATTACAACTACAGCTCAGGTGATCACAACTACAGCTCATGTGATCACAACTACAGCTCAGGTGATCACAACTACAGCTCAGGTAATAACAACTACAGCTCAGTTGATCACAACTACAGCTCAGGTAATCACAACTACAGCTCAGGTGATCACAACTACAGCTCAGGTGATCACAACTACAGCTCAGGTAATCACAACTACAGCTCAGGTAATCACAACTACAGCTCAGGTGATCACAACTACAGCTCAGGTGATTATGTAAAGTTTTACATGATGATCTAAAGATAATGTAAAACTACATGTGAGGCAGGGACACAGTGCCCAGCAGCTTCTCCCTACAAAACCCTGCAGAGGAATGAAGCACTCTGTCGACTGCATACAGGCTTGTCTCTTTCTGCCTTTTCTACCCTGGCGGAACATCTTCTACCCCTCCTACAAAGTCAGCTTTCAGTCAGACCCGACAGACCAACTCCTGATGACACTGATGAAGCTGAAGCTCAACTTGCAGCAGCAGTATTTAGCAGAACGGTTTGGTGTTTCCTAGAGTATTGTCAGTCGAGTGAATAGTTATTGGATTGACGCGATGGAAGAGAATCTGAGTACATTCCATTGTTGCCAAGGGAGACCATCCGTGCTACAATGCCACAATGTTTTTTAAGGACCACTACCCAGGAACAACCTGCATTATTGACTGCTCAGAAACAGCTTTACAAAAGAGCAAGAATCTGGATTAAAGGGGGAGTCATTCAGCCATTACTAAGCCCAGAACACTATCAAGTACCTGGTGGTCATTGCACCTTGTGGTCTAGTGTTCATCTCCTCAGCATATGGAGGTATATATATATACCATCGATTTCTGGGTTCCTGGAGTACCTCTGTCCAGGTGATGAGGTCATGGCTGACCAGGGATTCACAGTCCATGATCTGCTACAGGAGAGGAAGGTCAACTAAACAATTCCAGCCTTCACAAAAAGAGGCACACAACTGTCAGAGGAGGACACCACATGTACAAGACAGATACAATGTATATATATATATATTTAGGCAAAATAACCCAATCAAAATGGAAAGCTCCTTGATTGTGGGAATATGCCAGACCTATTGGGCCAGAATTGTGTAGATAATTAAACAAAAATAAACAAAACTTTTAAGAGATTTTTAGTTTATAAAAATTGTTGCTACAATGAGACACTTAGTTATCTACACACCTCGTTCCTTTCTTTTAGCATGATACGTGTCTGTTCAGATTCCACAGTGATTCTTCAGTTGTGGACACTACATCACCACACTCCCTCTCTTGCTCTTGGTCCTCATCTTTATAAGTCACCTTGATTTAGCACCTGTGTGTTTTATCAGTTTCTTTCTGAAAATATTTAGTGAACTCCATGATAGTAGCTAAAGCAAGGGGCTATAGCAGCACACAAACAGAGCACAAATGCATGATGGGCCGGGCATGCCCTGAGCTCATGAAGTGAGAGCTACTGGAGCGCTACTGGAGTGAAATTGGAGCGGGAGAGAAGGGAGAGAAGGCTGACAATCTCTCTCCATGCTCCGTTCAAATTGGCACGCTCCACTCACACACTCTGGAATGGACCATTATCATGCACCTGTCTCGAAACATGGGGAGGGGGGGGGGGGGGGTATATGCAATCTATACACTTCAAATGGAGGACTCTTTTCCCGTGGTTCATTTTGATGTCAGCCAGGTAGGCTATACTCCTGTTGTAAAGAGAAGCAATGTGCTTAATATTAGGAAAGTTGAGAAATAAATATAGTAGGCCTAGCCTATAGAAAGCTGATGGGAGCCTCCTCTTTTTAATAGAGGCCATCCAAACTCTGTTTTCTCACGCAATTGCATGGCCTATAGAAATATTGGGCAACATGAGCTCATGGGCTCTCATTAAGCGTTTGATTAGATTTTCGAAAGCATTTGTATTGATGTCAGAGTGATTAGAGGGACAATAGAGTGCTGAGTACCAGACAGTTAGCAAGTTTGGTAGACTACTAATGACCATCAGCAGCATCAGAGCTTGGAGAAGCCTAATTACCGTGACCAAACTGGTCAGGTGGAATTTGACTGCCGTCATAACTCATGACCGCTGGTGTGCCGGTAATATGGTCAACGTAACAGCCCTAGTTCCTCCCTTCTAAACTCCCCTGTGGTATTGTCCTCCATACTGTCAACAAAACTTTACTTTAAGAAGATCACAGGTGGGGCTTTTATTGTTCAATCTAATTTATGCAGGAAAAAATTTAAGTCCATCGGCCTAGCGGACACATGCTCAAACTCGAGCACTTTTGATAGACTAAAACAGCTGCAAATGATCAAGATATCAAAGTGTCACAAACAAAAGCATTATCAATATGTTTATTGCAAATGCAGCATATTTCCACATGCAAAAAGCACATTACGGTATTTTTTTTTTTCAACTCGAAGCAATGAGCCCAATCAGTCGTCCATGACAACAAAATCACAAATTAAAGAGTAGAGTAATTATAGTTCTTACTATTGGGGTTATGTTCAACATCATGTTATGGGGGTGCTTTGCTGCAGGAGGGACTGGTGCCCTTCACAAATCAGATGGCATCATGAGGATGGAAAACAATGTGGATATATTCAAGAAACATCTCAAAACATCAGTCAGGAAGTTAAAGCTTGGTCGCAAATGGGTCTTCCAAATGGACAATGACCCCAAGCATACTTCCAAAGTTGTGGCAAAATGGCTTAAGGACAACAAAGTCAAGTTATTGGAGTGGCCATCACAAAGCCCTGACCTCAATCCTATAGAAAATGTGTGGGAAGAACTGAAAAAACATGTGTGAGCAAGGAGGCCTACAAACCTGACTCAGTTACACCAGCTCGGTCAGGAGGATTGAGCCAAAATTCACCCAATTTATTGTGGGAAGCTTGTGGAAGGCTACCTGAAACGTTTGACCCAAGTTAAACAATTTAAAGACTTCTCTACCAAATACTAATTGAGTGTATTTAAACTTCTGACGCACTGGGAATGTGATGAAAGAAATAAAAGCTGAAATAAATCATTCTCTCTACTATTATTCTGACATTTCACATTCTTAAAATAAAGTGGTGATCCTAACTGAACTAAGTCAGGGATTTTTTTACTAGGATTAAATGTCAGGAATTGTGAAAAACTGAGTTTAAATGTATTTGGCGAAGGTGTATGTAAACTTCCGACTTCAACTGTATATAGAAAGTAACCTACCCAAACCTGCCGCTGATCTGTCTATGTCTGTATACACTTCTGCAGTTACAGCCAAGTCTATTATTGATAACACACATTCATTGCACATTATTTAAAATTAAACACATGGCTATTTTCCTGCATACTGTAGGTCGACAACTGCTGCATGTGTTTACAGGGAGAGAGGGAGGGAGCGGGAGGGAGAGAGAGGGAGAGAGTTGGTACAGGGAGAGAGGAAGGGGGGAGGGAGAGAGAGGGAGAGGGCTGGTACAGGGAGAGAGGGAGGGGGGAGGGAGAGAGAGGGAGAGGGTTGGTACAGGGAGAGAGGGAGGGGGGAGGGAGAGAGAGGGAGAGGGTTGGTACAGGGAGAGAGGGAGGGGGAGGGAGAGAGAGGGAGAGGGTTGGTACAGGGAGAGAGGGAGGGAAGGGGAGGGAGAGAGAGGGAGAGGGTTTGTACAGTGAGAGAGGGAGGGGGGGAGAGAGAGAGAGGGAGGGGGAGGGAGAGATATTGAGATGGGATTGTGGCTGAGGGCTGGTGGAGACCCATAGCTGACAGGGAGAGAGAAGGAGGGAAGGAAAGAGAGGAGGGTGTGGGAGAGGGTGAGGGTTGTTAGAGACCCATAACTTAGAGGAAAAGAGAAGGAGGGAAGGAGGAAGATGAGGAAGATGGGGAAAGGCTGGTGAGGGTGGGGGTTGATAAAGAATCTTACAGTAGAGAGCCCTGGGGTCATCCTGGGGTCATCTTGGGCATGGTGTAACTATTTCTGATTTACTCTGACATTTGTCTCGATTGTTCTCAGTGAGTGGGACATTAGTCAAATCTCACTGTCGCCTGCCAGCACCACTTCCCCTACGGGCTTGGAGGGAAACGCTTGATTCACTGACTTGGTATTTACTTTTCTGACATTGTAAATGTAAGGTCTTTGTAAGAGGTTCATTCATGCTTTCCTTTTGTCGTATAACAATAGGCTTTCACATGGCACACTTTGGCACCGAGAATACAAATGGTGAACAAAATAATCTGTCTTTATTTGAGTGATCTACACATGATCACACTATATTTTCATAAGCAACTGCTTGTTAAGAGTTACAGTTAGGGTCAGGGTTAGAATAAGGCTTAGGGTCAGGGTTAGAATAAGGCTTAGGGTTAGGGTTAGAATAAGGTTTAGGGTTAGGGTTAGAATAAGGTTTTAGGGTCAGGGTTAGAATAAGGTTTAGGGTCAGGGTTAGAATAAGGTTTAGGGTCAGGGTTAGAATAAGGTTTAGGGTTAGGGTTAGAATAAGGTTTAGGGTTAGGGTTAGAATAAGGTTTAGGGTTAGGGTTAGAATAAGGTTTAGGGTTAGGGTTAGAATAAGGTTTAGGGTTAGGGTTAGAATAAGGGTTAGGGTTAGGGTTAGAATGAGGTTTAGGATTAGGGTTAGAATAAGGTTTAGGGTTAGGGTTAGAATAAGGTTTAGGGTCAGGGTTAGAATAAGGTTTAGGGTTAGAATAAGGAATAGGGTAAGTGTTAAGGTTAGTTCTAGGGTTGTTAGGGTTATATGCTGTAGATGTTGTAGATATTCTGTAGAGCATCTACGAATTGACTATCCAAATAAGGTTTTACAGAATAATCCTGCAGTAACAGGAAATGTGAACGATTGTGTGGATTATAATTAATGGACATTTTTGTAGGGTTGATACATTTTTTTTGTCAGGGCAAATCAAATCTGTAATGTCACAGTTGAAATTTCAAACGTTAGAAGCCTTTGTAAAACTCAAATACACTACATGTTTGTATTTCCTGCTTTGCATGAAAATTTGAAGCAACAAAACAGTGATCAAATTAAGATCCTACATCTGTATGTATGTGTACATGCATGCCTATCTGTGTGTGTGTGTGTGTGTGTGTGTGTGTGTGTGTGTGTGTGTGTGTGTGTGTGTGTGTGTGTGTGTGTGTGTGTGTGTGTGTGTGTGTGTGTGTGAGTGCGTGCGTGTGTGTGTGTGTGGCATTGTGTTTCCAATTGTATCCAGTCTAATAGAAGTGCTAATGATCGGTCGTGAGGAGCGACCCTGTTCATCACCCAGGGACACCACCGTAGTCCTTCATCAACGGCAATCTTATCGCCCTGACAACGGATCAATCACAACCCATTTATATCAGTGAAAGTGAATACACCGTATTGTATCCCTCCACTATTTAGACCCTCCTCTATCCTTCCACCCACTCCTCAGCCCACTGACTCAACACTGGAGGTCAATCGGTGTAGCTGTCCATGGTCTACAATGAGGTATTTAAAAGTCTTTCTTGCCTTTAAGAAAATCTAAATAAATGAAATTCATATCTATAACCAGACTAGGATGACATGATTTATTTATTATTTTTCCTACTGTGGGGAATTTTGGTGTCTTAACAATAGCTGGTAAAATGTTTCAGACCCTCTCTCCCTTTACTGTGTATAGGCAGTGTTCATTCCACATACAGTGCCTTGCGAAAGTATTCGGCCCCCTTGAAATTTGCGACCTTTTGCCACATTTCAGGCTTCAAACATAAAGATATAAAACTGTATTTTTTTGTGAAGAATCAACAACAAGTGGGACACAATCATGAAGTGGAACGACATTTATTGGATATTTCAAACTTTTTTAACAAATCAAAAACTGAAAAATTGGGCGTGCAAAATTATTCAGCCCCTTTACTTTCAGTGCAGCAAACTCTCTCCAGAAGTTCAGTGAAGATCTCTGAATGATCCAATGTTGACCTAAATGACTAAAATGATAAATACAATCCACCTGTGTGTAATCAAGTCTCCGTATAAATGCACCTGCACTGTGATAGTCTCAGAGGTCCGTTAAAAGCGCAGAGAGCATCATGAAGAACAAGGAACACACCAGGCAGGTCCGAGATACTGTTGTGAAGAAGTTTAAAGCCGGATTTGGATACAAAAAGGTTTCCCAAGCTTTAAACATCCCAAGGAGCACTGTGCAAGCGATAATATTGAAATGGAAGGAGTATCAGACCACTGCAAATCTACCAAGACCTGGCCGTCCCTCTAAACTTTCAGCTCATACAAGGAGAAGACTGATCAGAGATGCAGCCAAGAGGCCCATGATCACTCTGGATGAACTGCAGAGATCTACAGCTGAGGTGGGAGACTCTGTCCATAGGACAACAATCAGTCGTATATTGCACAAATCTGGCCTTTATGGAAGAGTGGCAAGAAGAAAGCCATTTCTTAAAGATATCCATAAAAAGTGTTGTTTAAAGTTTGCCACAAGCCACCTGGGAGACACACCAAACATGTGGAAGAAGGTGCTCTGGTCAGATGAAACCAAAATTGAACTTTTTGGCAACAATGCAAAACGTTATGTTTGGCGTAAAAGCAACACAGCTGAACACACCATCCCCACTGTCAAACATGGTGGTGGCAGCATCATGGTTTGGGCCTGCTTTTCTTCAGCAGGGACAGGGAAGATGGTTAAAATTGATGGGAAGATGGATGGAGCCAAATACAGGACCATTCTGTAAGAAAACCTGATGGAGTCTGCAAAAGACCTGAGACTGGGACGGAGATTTGTCTTCCAACAAGACAATGATCCAAAACATAAAGCAAAATCTACAGTGGAATGGTTCAAAAATAAACATATCCAGGTCGAGAATCTGTGGAAAGAACTGAAAACTGCTGTTCACAAATGCTCTCCATCCAACCTCACTGAGCTCGAGCTGTTTTGCAAGGAGGAATGGGAAAACATTTCAGTCTCTCGATGTGCAAAACTGATAGAGACATACCCCAAGCGACTTACAGCTGTAATCGCAGCAAAAGGTGGCGCTACAAAGTATTAACTTAAGGGGGCTGAATAATTTTGCACGCCCAATTTTTCAGTTTTTGATTTGTTAAAAAAGTTTGAAATATCCAATAAATGTCGTTCCACTTCATGATTGTGTCCCACTTGTTGTTGATTCTTCACAAAAAAATACAGTTTTATATCTTTATGTTTGAAGCCTGAAATGTGGCAAAAGGTCGCAAAGTTCAAGGGGGCCGAATACTTTCGCAAGGCACTGTATCTCTTGACTGATGCCAGCGAAACAGCCATGTGGCTCGATCCTGGAGCAGTGACCTGACTCTATTCTACTCCATCACACTAAACCTTAAAACACACACACGCACACACACACACACACACACACACACACACACACACACACACACACACACACACACACACACACACACACACACACACACACACACACAAACTCTTCTTTCCTCCTCAATTCTCACGCATCAGAGATCTCCTCCGCTGCTCCTCTCTAATTAACCCAGTTTCTGATTGAGTATGTATCAGCGCTAGTCAAGCCCCCACCCCCTCAGGCCAAATCAATGGCCGGCATCACAGTATCAGCGCTAGTCAAGCCTCCCCCCACAAAGTAGATCTTGTTGGATAAGAGTTGGGAGTTGTTTGAAGCACAGAGAGCATACTGTACTGTACATGTTGACACACTGAGAGAGAGAGCATACTGTACTGTACATGTTGACACACTGAGAGAGAGAGCATACTGTACTGTACATGTTGACACACTGAGAGAGAGACAGCATACTGTACTGTACATGTTGACACACTGAGAGAGAGACAGCATACTGTACTGTACATGTTGACACACTGAGAGAGAGACAGCATACTGTACTGTACATGTTGACACACTGAGAGAGAGAGCATACTGTACTGTACATGTTGACACACTGAGAGAGAGAGCATACTGTACTGTACATGTTGACACACTGAGAGAGAGAGCATACTGTACTGTACATGTTGACACACAGCGAGAGAGAATATTGTACTGTACATGTTGACACACTGAGAGAGAGAGAGCATACTGTACTGTACATGTTGACACAGAGAGAGAGAGAGAGAGCATACTGTACTGTACATGTTGACACACTGAGAGAGAGAGCATACTGTACTGTACATGTTGACACACTGAGAGAGAGAGCATACTGTACTGTACATGTTGACACACTGAGAGAGAGAGCATACTGTACTGTACATGTTGACACACTGAGAGAGAGAGCATACTGTACTGTACATGTTGACACACTGAGAGAGAGAGCATACTGTACTGTACATGTTGACACACTGAGAGAGAGAGCATACTGTACTGTACATGTTGACACACTGAGAGAGAGAGCATGCTGTACTGTACATGTTGACACACAGCGAGAGAGAATATTGTACTGTACATGTTGACACACTGAGAGAGAGAGAGCATACTGTACTGTACATGTTGACACAGAGAGAGAGAGAGAGAGCATACTGTACTGTACATGTTGACACACTGAGAGAGAGAGCATACTGTACTGTACATGTTGACACACTGAGAGAGAGAGCATACTGTACTGTACATGTTGACACACTGAGAGAGAGAGCATACTGTACTGTACATGTTGACACACTGAGAGAGAGAGCATACTGTACTGTACATGTTGACACACTGAGAGAGAGAGCATACTGTACTGTACATGTTGACACACTGAGAGAGAGAGCATACTGTACTGTACATGTTGACACACTGAGAGAGAGAGCATGCTGTACTGTACATGTTGACACACAGCGAGAGAGAATATTGTACTGTACATGTTGACACACTGAGAGAGAGAGAGCATACTGTACTGTACATGTTGACACAGAGAGAGAGAGAGAGAGCATACTGTACTGTACATGTTGACACACTGAGAGAGAGAGCATACTGTACTGTACATGTTGACACACTGAGAGAGAGAGCATACTGTACTGTACATGTTGACACACTGAGAGAGAGAGCATACTGTACTGTACATGTTGACACACTGAGAGAGAGAGCATACTGTACTGTACATGTTGACACACTGAGAGAGAGAGCATACTGTACTGTACATGTTGACACACTGAGAGAGAGAGCATACTGTACTGTACATCTGCTGGTGGAATTGCATCACACAGAAACAACTACACAGGTGTGTGTGCGTGTGCGTGTGCGTGTGCTAACCCCAATACGGCATGTATTGTAGTTTCACTTGTGGTTTTACTCTACTGATCGCTATGAACTCACCAGTATCAGATACAAGCATTGGTGTAGTAGATCGGAAAGCTGTTGTGTTTATGTCAGGAAACTGGCTAGCGCTGCACTTACATAACATATTGTACGGTAGGCTACATACGGTTGGCTACATACGGTAGGCTACATACGGTAGGCTACATACGGTTGGCTACATACGGTTGGCTACATACGGTAGGCTACATACGGTAGGCTACATACGGTTGGCTACATACGGTAGGCTACATACGGTTGGCTACATACGGTTGGCTACATAGGGTAGGCTACATACGGTTGGCTACATACGGTAGGCTACATACTGTAGGCTACATACGGTAGGCTACATACGGTTGGCTACATACGGTAGGCTACATACGGTTGGCTACATACGGTAGGCTACATACGGTTGGCTACATACGGTAGGCTACATACGGTTGGCTACATCACTTCAGAGCAGTGGTCACCAACAGGTCGATTGGTCTCCAGGACATTTCTAGTCCTTCGCCAAACATTTTTGTAAGAAACAATGCAAAAGCTTTGCGTTCCGATTTTTGTATTAGTTTCGCGCTGTTGGCAGTAGGTGCACTTGATTCAGCAGCCCTAGCGCCGGGAAGGCAAAGTGTTCCCATTTTGAACCTTTTCATGTGTCTGAAGGTAGAATTCTGCCTAACCGGCAGACCCAGAGAGCAAATCAAGTGGACCAAGATGTCTTCCGCTTGACCAATCCGATAGCTCAGATCACTGTGTCAGCAACAGGTTCCTTGAGCCATAGACTGTAAATAGAAACCTCCAAAGCACAGAAATGTGGATACTGTGAGAATTCGAAATTTTTTAAAACCATGACTAGAGAGAGACTCTACCAGGAGCTGCTGTTTTTATGACTATGTTTATATTGAAGTTGTTAAACAGCACTGTCGACACTTTTATAAGCCATAAAATGCACAACAACCAGTACTGCAGATGCTATTCCTGAGTAGAGCAAAGTGTTCTGATAAGCTTGTGTTCTTATTATTAGCAGCTTGTCTTTTTTTAACATCGAGGATTTTATTTACTTTCTTTGGTCACATCAGTAATAACGTGAATTGGTGCATCAAGGCAGATATAATGCAGAGCGACTTGAGTTTCGCCCTTCAGCTGGAAGACTGAGTCCCCGTTTCACAGCGTAGGGAGAGCGGAGGGTTCGGTGTCCCCTTTTCACAGCGTAGGGAGAGCGGAGGGTTCGGTGTCCCCTTTTCACAGCGGAGGGAGAGCAGAGGGTCGGTGTCCCCTTTTCACAGCGGAGGGAGAGCGGAGGGACGGTGTCCCCTTTTCACAGCGTAGGGAGAGCGGAGGGACGGTGTCCCCTTTTCACAGCGTAGGGAGAGCGGAGGGACGGTGTCCCCTTTTCACAGCGGAGGGAGAGCAGAGGGTCGGTGTCCCCTTTTCACAGCGGAGGGAGAGCAGAGGGTCGGTGTCCCCTTTTAACAGCGTAGGGAGATCGGAGGGACGGTGTCCACTTTTCACAGCGGAGGGAGAGCGGAGGGACGGTGAGTCAGGTGAGAGGCAACCTCACCGCTGCCCCCTCCCTCCCTCCCTTAGACAGACCATCAGTCCAGTAAAAAAACAAATTATTATGTTCACTCAGCTGGGCCTCACAAGTAATACAACACATTATCTATTACCAGTGTGATCATATAACAATTTAAAAATATATATAATTTCAAAATGGTATGAGAAGAACAACATTGGCAGGGTAATTCAAGCATAGCCAATATGCAGTGATAATGTATTGGGCATATACCCTGCTGCACAAACCTCATTGCTACAGAACTGTTTTTAATTGGTTAATGTTGCAGAGGCTTATTTTTTTTAAGTCGTTTTAATAAAAAAAATATGAGCGGTAGATCTTGGCTTGCATTTCGACTCAGATATTTTGACTCATTTTGATTCGACTCAGAAAGTAATCTTGACTCAGAAAGTGATCTTGACTCAGAAAGTGATCTTGACTCAGAAAGTGATCTTGACTCAGAAAGTGATCTTGACTCAGAAAGTAATCTTGACTCAGAAAGTGATCTTGACTCAGAAAGTGATCTTGACTCAGAAAGTGATCTTGACTCAGAAAGTAATCTTGACTCAGAAAGTGATCTTGACTCAGAAAGTGATCTTGACTCAGAAAGTAATCTAACTCAGAAAGTAATCTTGACTCAGAAAGTAATCTTGACTCAGAAAGTAATCTTGACTCAGAAAGTAATCTTGACTCAGAAAGTGATCTTGACTCAGAAAGTGATCTTGACTCAGAAAGTGATCTTGACTCAGAAAGTGATCTTGACTCAGAAAGTAATCTTGACTCAGAAAGTGATCTTGACTCAGAAAGTGATCTTGACTCAGAAAGTGATCTTGACTCAGAAAGTGATCTTGACTCAGAAAGTAATCTTGACTCAGAAAGTGATCTTGACTCAGAAAGTGATCTTGGCTAGATGAACAAAGGGATTAAAATATGTACAACAAGTACAGTAACATCATAACACCATTGATGGATGTGGTGTTTAACTAAAAAAACATCTCCAGTTAGATTTAAAAGGATCATCAACTAACACTATCTATTGCTGCATCCAATTAAGATGTTTTTCCAAAATTAATATTGAGTGTTGATTGGTATTCAAATGTACAAATTAATTCAAACTGCCCCGGTAACTCCCGATTGTTCTGTGCCGATTGGTCCAGCTCTCGACTGCTGTTTTGTTAATGTTCCTAAGGCCCTAAGAGGTTTGTTTTCAGCTTGTTAATAATTAACATCGAGTCTTAATGATAATATCTACTATAGCATAACTATAGCTATGCTGAACTGGTTGTTAGGACTGCTGCATTATTAACACTCATAAACAATAAACAACACGCATAGACACACACACACACACACACACACACACACACACACACACACACACACACACACACACTCACACTCACACTCACACTCATGTGTGATGTCCAGTCTCCTCTACACAGAGTGGTGTTAGTAAGGTTATGTTCAGTCTCCTCTAATCAGAGTGGTGTTAGTAAGGTGATGTCCAGTCTCCTTTAATCAGAGTGGTGTTAGTAAGGTGATGTCCAGTCTCCTCTAATCAGAGTGGTGTTAGTAAGGTGATGTCCAGTCTCCTCTAAACAGAGTGGTGTCAGTAAGGTGATGTCCAGTCTCCTCTACACAGAGTGGTGTTAGTAAGGTGATGTCCAGTCTCCTCTAATCAGAGTGGTGTTAGTGAGGTGATGTCCAGTCTCCTTTAATCAGAGTGGTGTTAGTAAGGTGATGTCCAGTCTCCTCTAATCAGAGTGGTGTTAGTAAGGTGATGTCCAGTCTCCTCTAATCAGAGTGGTGTTAGTAAGGTGATGTCCAGTCTCCTCTAAACAGAGTGGTGTTAGTAAGGTGATGTCCAGTCTCCTCTAATCAGAGTGGTGTTAGTAAGGTGATGTCCAGTCTCCTTTAATCAGAGTGGTGTTAGTAAGGTGATGTCCAGTCTCCTCTAATCAGAGTGGTGTTAGTAAGGTGATGTCCAGTCTCCTCTAATCAGAGTGGTGTTAGTAAGGTGATGTCCAGTCTCCTCTAAACAGAGTGGTGTTAGTAAGGTGATGTCCAGTCTCCTCTAATCAGAGTGGTGTTAGTAAGGTGATGTCCAGTCTCCTCTAATCAGAGTGGTGTTAGTAAGGTGATGTCCAGTCTCCTCTAATCAGAGTGGTGTTAATAAGGTGATGTCCATTCTCCTCTAATCAGAGTGGTGTTAATAAGGTGATGTCCAGTCTCCTCCTGTTAGTAAGGTGATATCCAGTCTCCTCTAATCATAGTGGTGTTAATAAGGCGATGTCCAGTGTCCCGTAATATTCACACAGTTCCTATAACAATTACAAAATGAAGGCCACAGGGATGGAAATATAGGAGAGTGTGTTGAGCATAAAAGAGGGATGTCGCGTGAGGATGCTTTTAGCGTGTCGGGCAAAGGAGTAATGTCCTATTACAGAACTGGTTGTAGTCAGTATATTGCAGAGTTGGCATTGCACACACAAATTGACAATATTTCCCTGCAGGGGGCTTAAACACAGCATTATATTATACTAAACAAAAATATAAATGCAACATGCAAGCTGAGTTACAGTTCATATAAGGAAATCAGTCAATTTCAATAAATTCATTAGTTCCTAATTTATGGATTTCACATGACTGTGCAGGGGTGGAGCCATTGGTGTGTCAGATCTCCCCAAGGAGAGGTGGGTGTGGAGTCAGGCGCAGGAGAAACAAGTTTCGAAGGAAAGGTCGTGTTTTATTATACAAACTCAAAAATAGCAGGATACAGGACTACAACAGTAGCCACAAAACCCCACTCAGACACAGTCCAGGGAAAAACCACCTGTTACAAATGAACTAAAGAAAATGCAACCCAAAACTAACTGACAGTCGAACGAAAACAATCCCGCACAAAAACCCAAAGGAAATGTTGAGATAAGTACCCCCCCCTGATTAACCCAAATGAAACCAGGTGAAACACAAAACAGACGTAACCAAAAGAAAAGGAAAAATGATCGGTGGCAGCTAGTAGACCGGCGACGACGACCTCCGAGCGCCGCCCCAACAGGCAGGGGAAGTCGTGACATGGTGTGCCACCCACTTGGCAGCCAGGCCAACCAGAATGAGTTTTGCCCCACAAAAGGGTTTCATTACAGACAGAAATATCCCTCGACAACAATTGCACACTCCCTCAAATCTTGAGATATCTGTGGCATTGCGTCGTGTGACAACACTGCACATTTTAAAGTGGCCTTTTA
>NC_092166.1:79563347-79568347 GCF_045791955.1 Oncorhynchus clarkii lewisi | reverse complement strand
ACAACTCTTCTTCCGTGGCCTCAAACTGCTCTTAAATGCAAGTAAAACTAAATGCATGCTCTTCAACCGATCACTGCCCGTTCCTGCCCGCCAGTCCAGCATCACTACTCTGGACGGTTCTGACTTAGAATATGTGGACAACTACAAATACCTAGGTGTCTGGTAAGACTGTAAACTCTCCTTCCAGACTCACATTAGACATCTCCAATCCAAAATTAAATCTAGAATCTGCTTCCTATATTACAACAAAGCATCCTTCACTCATGCTGCCAACCACACCCTCGTAAAACTGACTATCCAACCGATCCTTGACTTCGGCAATGTCATTTACAAAATAGCCTCCAAGACTCTACTCAGCAAATTGGATGCAGTCTATCACAGTTTGTCACCAAAGCTCCATATACTACCCACCACTGCGACCTGTATGCTCTCGCCTTATCTCAGCTCACTGGTCACCATAGCAGCGCCCATCCGTAGCACGCGCTAGGTATATTTCACTGGTCACCCCCAAAGCCAACTCCTCTTCCGCCTTTCCTTCCAGTTCTCTGCTTCCAATGACTGGAACAAATTGCAAACATCACTGAAGCTGGAGACTCATATCTCCTTCACTAACTTTAAGCATCAGCTGTCAGAGCAGCTTACAGACCAGTGCACCTATACATAGCCCATCTGTAAATAGCCCATCCAACTACCTCATCCCCATATTGTTATTTAATTATTTTTTGCTCATTTGCACCTATCACACCTAGTGTTTAATTGCCATATTGTAATTATTTTGCCACTACGGCCTATTTATTGCCTTAACTCCCTAATCTTATCTCATTTGCACACAATGTATATAGACTTTTTTTAATGTGTTATTGACTGTACGTTTGTTTATTCCATGTGTAACTATGTGTGGTTTGTGTCGCACTGCTTTGCTTTCTCTTGGCCAGGTCGCAGTTGTAAATGAGAAAGTGTTCTCAACTATCCTACCTGGTTAAATAAAGGTGGAAAAACAAAAAACAAAAAATATACTACAATATTACAATTTGTGTGTGTTTTGGAAAAAACATGAAATAATGTGTTTCAACATTCCAGGGTGCATTGCATGTTGATCCACACTGCAAGTAGAGGACTTAAAACCACTATAATGACAAGATACAAAAGTAATTCCTCATTATTAACAAATACCTTTTTGTCCGAAGATTTTGTCCCGTTATGCCAGTTATGCTATTTTGGACCGCTGTTGTTATGCAGCCTGTCGTTTTTATGTGTTTATAATTTTTCTTAAAGAAATTTTAGGTTATTTTCAGATAGTTCTTTTTGGCCACCTGTGAGATTAAAGGTCATTCCTGAACATCACGTTAAGTTTGTACACTGCACATTAAAGTTTTCATTCCATATTTTTACACATGATGTATTTTTATATAATTGTAATGACATTATTATTTATATAACATAAACTGGTAACCATCCCAACATAGGGATATGCCTAGGCAATTGAGAAACTCATACACTGGTGTAACCCTCATTAAAGCTACAAACATGCCAGCTACTCAACCTTAAACATGTGATGACAATACAACATAATAGATTAACTGGAATGACATTTACTCTCACAGGTGGCCCAAAAATTACCTTGAAAGCCACAATTCCAGTCTTCAAAGAAAAACCAACTAAGTGATCCAACTGGATCAAAATAACTCAACGTTCTGACCACTATTCCCTCATTATTGGGTTGTTTTTAACCTACTACTTTTTTGTGAGGTATTAAACATATTTTTCAAAGGTTATGAACAGTCAAAATCATGTTTGTCATGAAATTGGATGTTATTTGAAGGAAACCAGAACAAAGTATGATGACCAAAATATGAAAAATGACCGTTACTGATCAACTCCCCCATGTCAAACACATTGATTAATTATTAAAGGGACAAGGTGACATCACCTTAACTCTCATTTTAATACACCAATGGCAACATGATATTCTCTTACCTCATTTAAATAAGTGCCACCTTGTAACCAACATCGGAGAAAGCATGTTTACAGTGCAGTGTGGTTTATATAGCTAGATAGCTACTCTACTGGTGCCAGAATGTGACTATAGGGTGTCAGCAAATATAGTTAAATGTTTACCCTATTAGTTTCTGACAAATATACGTATATGTTTCCCTTTCATCTGGGTCTGGTGTTAGGTAGTTACTGGCTAGCTAGGTCTTCATCTGGGTCTGGTGTTAGCTAGTTACTGGCTAGCTAGGTCTTCATCTGGGTCTGGTGTTAGGTAGTTCCTGGCTAGCTAGGTCTTCATCTGGGTCTGGTGTTAGGTAGTTACTGGCTAGCTAGGTCTTCATCTGGGTCTGGTGTTAGGTAGTTACTGGATAGCTAGGTCTTCATCTGGGTCAGGTGTTAGGTAGTTACTGGCTAGCTAGGTCTTCATCTGGGTCTGGTGTTAGCTAGTTACTGGCTAGCTAGGTCTTCATCTGGGTCTGGTGTTAGGTAGTTCCTGGCTAGCTAGGTCTTCATCTGGGTCAGGTGTTAGGTAGTTACTGGCTAGCTAGGTCTTCATCTGGGTCCGGTTTTAGGTAGTTACTGGCTAGCTAGGTCTTCATCTGGGTCTGGTGGTAGGTAGTTACTGGCTAGCTAGGTTTTCATCTGGGTCTGGTGTTAGGTAGTTACTGCCTAGCTAGGTCTTCTTCTGGGTCTGGTGTTAGCTAGTTACTGGCTAGCTAGGTCTTCATCTGGGTCTGGTGTTAGCTAGTTACTGGCTAGCTAGGTCTTCATCTGGGTCTGGTGTTAGCTAGTTACTTGCTAGCTAGGTCTTCAGCCAGCATGGAACAAATGGGCGGGGTCGTACAAAACGCCAAGCAGGTGTTAAGTCAACACATCCATCAGTGCTGTTGTGAACCACATCACAAGAGACATGTGAAACGGTAGCTGTATCAAAAAATAAAATTGATGTCAGTGATGCAATTTCAAAGTTTGAGTTGCTTTGTGCATCGTCGTATTCGTTTGAGATCATTGTATTGCAACGCTGTATCCGTGTTCAATTGTCCAGTGTTGCTGATCAGCTTCCCACTGGAGCCACTTCTTCTTGCTTTAAGGAGTGGAACTTTGTGTGGTCGTTTGCTGCAATAACCAATCCGTGTCAAGGACCGACGAGTTGTGCATTTCGAGATGCCGTTCTGCACACCACTGTTGTACTATACCATTATTTGCCTGTTTGTGGCCTGCCTGGCTTGAATGATTCATGATATTCTACTTCAACCGCCCTGTTTTCACCCACAGCTACTGACTGGATGTTTTTTGTTTGTCGTACCATTCTCTGTAAACCCTAGACCCTTCAAACTCAACTCTTGACTTCGAAGCTATTTCCACTGCTTTTTTTTCAACACTGTAGTCTACCCTAACCATGCCCTTATTTTTTTTTTACAGTGTGTTAGTATATGTTCCAAGCAATTAGTATGAACCTGGTAGCACTGCAGAAACATCAACGCAATCCCAACCAAGAGCTTGCAAGTATGGATGTTGTGGTGACCATATTGTCTTCACACCGGCAGTCTTGAGTAAGGACTGCAGTAAATTTCCAAAATGACCATTGATCGATGGAAATCTTCTCTTATGCACTCTGGACATGCGTTGGTAGTACCCAACTTGCTTACAGAGTTAAGCTGTAATTTGTGAATTTATATTTGATTTTGAATAGCCTAGTTTTAGGGCATTTTTTATATTTTCATGTAGGCTGATACATTACCTTCAGCTACAGAATATCACTGTACATGTACATCTCCTGCTCCCTCTCCTTCATTCCATTCTCCAGCACGCAGAGAGAGAGGCTGGAAACAGTTTAATCAACTATGTTTTGTTGTGAAAACATGTAAATATCGATGTTCCTGAATAGATTTAACTTCAATTCCCAAATGACGCACTGGGTAGCTGCAGGTACAGAAAAACGAAAGCAGCCTCCATTCGCTATTAGAGTGTGTATTTTTCCCCTACCCTTGTTCCTGCCCCAGTTCCTGCCCCTGTTCCTTCCCTTGTTCCTGCCCATTTGATCATGGGACATTCTAAATTGGACCTAATTTAGAATATTAGTAAAGACAAGATTAAATTGAGAATTGTCTGATGGGTGAAAATATGATCACTTGATGAGAGAACACTGTTTGCAGCCTGAGGCAAGGGACAAAGCGTAAGCTTTTTTTGCGACTTTCTCAAATAATTAATACCCTATAGTCCCATTATGCAGCCAATATATGTTTTCATTTTCTAATACATTCTAAGGATTGTATCGTTCAGAACTAAAGTTGCCAAATAACTCAAAAGGACCTGTTTCAAATGATCACTTCTAAGCTCAGTTTTGCCACTTCATAAGCAAACTTCCTCCTCAATGTGAAAAATATCCTTTATATTTTTTTATCAATTAAGTTTAATTTTATAATATTCTTACTTTAAAATCATATATTATAAAATAATGACACTGGGCTGATGAGCATATATTGCCTGCTAAATGAACAAAACTACAGCCAATGGCATGGCACATATACAGGAAACATACAACTCATATTCTGTTGTTTAAAAAATATATATATATATACACATCATAATGTTTTGTTAGACCTAAAATAAATAATGGATTTATTGTGATGGTGTACATTAAATTGATTTGTTAGACTTGTTTAAATGTAGATGTTCCAAAGGCGTATATATGTGGAGGCCTGGAGATGCTAAATGTGTTTACGTTAATATGGGGTCAATTACCATGACTGTTACCAGCTGATAAAATGTCATGACTAGGGGCAGCTGGTGATTGTCAAGCAAGTAACTGCCTGTCTCACTGTAATTGACCGTTAATTAACATCAACACATTTAGCAACACTTAGCTTTCATGCATAGCCTACTAATGCAGACCTTAGTAAAAATGTACATTTTAAAAAAGTCTAATAAATCCATTTAGTATAGCCTACACCATCACAATAAATGTATAATTTATTTTAGACAGGTCTAAATTAACATGATTTGAA
>NC_092166.1:79553347-79558347 GCF_045791955.1 Oncorhynchus clarkii lewisi | reverse complement strand
TGTGTGGGGGCACCGTTTAGTAGGGCTAATTGAGGTAGTATGTACATGAATGTATTGTTAAAGTGACTATGCATGTATGATAAACAGAGAGTAGCAGCAGTGTAAAAGACGGGTTTGGGGGGTGGCACAATGCAAATAGTCCGGGTAGCCATTTGATGACCTATTCAGGGTCTTGTGGCTTGGCGGTAAAAGCTGTTGAGAAGCCTTTTTGTCCTAGACTTCGCCCTCCGGTACCACTTGCCGTGCGGTAGTAGAGAGAACAGTCTATGACTGGGGTGGTTGGGGTCTTTGACAATTCCTAGGGCCTTCCTCTGACACCGCCTGTTGTAGAGGTCCTGGGCCAGCAGTGATGTACTGGCCGGCAGTGATGCACTACCCTCTGTCGTGCCTTGCGGTCAGAGGCTGAGCAGTTGCCGTACCAGGCAGTGATGCAACCAGTCTGCTCTCAATGTTGCAGCTGAAGAACCTTTTAAGGATCTGAGGACCCATGACAAATATTTGTAGTTTCCTGAGGGGGAATAGGCTATGAAGTGACCTCTTTACGACTGTCTTTGGACCATTCTAGTTTGTTGGTGATGTGGACACCAAGGAACTTGAAGCTCTCAACCTGCTCCACTACAGCCCCGTCGATGAGAATGGGGGCATGCTCGGTCCTCCTTTTCCTGTAGTACACAATCATCTTCTTAGTCTTGGTTGCATTGAGGGATACATTGTTATTCTGCCACCACACGGCCAGGT
Organism: Oncorhynchus clarkii lewisi; assembly: GCF_045791955.1. Taxonomy (NCBI): domain Eukaryota; kingdom Metazoa; phylum Chordata; class Actinopteri; order Salmoniformes; family Salmonidae; genus Oncorhynchus; species Oncorhynchus clarkii. The sequence continues at coordinate 79,557,609 of NC_092166.1, read as the reverse complement.
CTCTGACCTCCTCCCTATAGGCTGTCTCGTCGGTGATCAGGCCTACCACTGTTGTGTCATCTGCAAACTTAATGATGGTGTTGGAGTCGTACCTGGCCACACAGTCGTGGGTGAACAAGGAGTACAGGGGGGGACTGAGCACGCACCCCTGAGGGGCCCCAGTGTTGTGGATCAGCGTGGCAGATGTGTTGTTGCCTACCCTTACCAGCTGGGGGCAGACCATCAGGAAGTCCAGGATCTAGTTGCAGACGGAGGTGTTTAGTCCCAGGGTCCTTAGCTTAGTGATGAGCTTTGAGGGTACTATGGTGTTAAACACTGAGCTGTAGTCAATGAATATCATTCTCACGTAGGTGTTCCTTTTTTCCAGGTGGAAATGGGCAGTGTGGAGTGCAATAGAGATTGCATCATCTGTGGATCTGTGAGGGCGGTATGCAAATTGGAATGGGTCTAGGGTTTCTGGGATATAAGTGTTTATGTGAGCCATTACCAGCCTTTCAAAGCACTTCATGGCTGCCTTAGTGTCCTTGGACACAGGGACTATGGTGGTCTGCTTAAAACATGTTGGTATAAAAAACTAAATCAGGGACATGTTGAAAATGTCAGTTGGTCAGCGCATGCTTGGAGTACACGTCCTGGTAATCTGTCTGGCCCTGCAGCTTTGTGAATGTTGACCTGTTTAAAGGTTTTACGTCGGCTACGTACGTCGGCTATGGAGAGCGTGATAATACAGTCATCCGGAACAGCTGATGCTCTCATGCATGCCTCAGTGTTGCTTGTCTCGAAGTGATTTAGCTCGTCTGGTAGGCTCGTGTCACTGGGCAGCTCGCGGCTGTGCTTCCCTTTGTAGTCTGTAAGAGTTTGCAAGCCCTGCCACATAAGACTAGCGTCGGAGCCGGTCTAGTACGATTCAATCTTAGCCCCGTATTGGTGCTTTGTCTGTTTGATGGTTCGTCGGAGGGCATAGCAGGATTTCTTATAAGCTTCAGGGTTAGAGTCCCACACCTTGAAAGCGGCAGCTCTACCCTTTAGCTCAGTGAGAATGTTGCCTGTAATCCATGGCTTCTGGTTTGGGGTTGTCTGTACAGTCACTGTGGGGACGACGTCCTCGATGAGCTTATTGATAAAGCCAGTGACTGATGTGGTGTACTCCTCATTGCAATCGGAAGAATCACAAAACATATTCCAGTCCTGTAGCAAAACGGTCCTGTAGTTTAGCATCTGCTTCATCTGACCACTTTTTTATAGACCGAGTCACTGGTACTTCCTGCTTTAATTTTAGCTTGTAAGCAGGAATTAGGAGGATAGAATTGTGGTCAGATTTACCAAATGGAGTGTGAGGGTGAGCTTTGTACACGTCTCTGTGTGTGGAGTACAGGTGGTCTAGAATTGTTTTCCCTCTGGTTGCGCATTTAACATGTTGATAGACATTAGGAGCGCCTGTTTGCTTATTTCCTTATACAGCTGACTGAGTGCTGTCTTAGTGCCTGTGTTCGTCTGTGGTGGTAAATAAACAGCCACGAAAAGTATAGATGAAAACTCTCTTGGCAAATAGTGTGGTCTACAGTTTATCATGAGGTACTCTACTTCAGGCGAGCAAAATTTAGAGACTTCCTTAGATATCGTGCACCAGCTGTTGTTAACAAATATCCACAGACCCCCCCCCCCCCCTGTCTTACTGGATTGTGCTGTTCTATCTAGCCGGTGCAGAGTATATCCTGCTAGCTGAATGTCTATGTCGTCATTCAGCCACGATTCTGTGAAACATAAGATGTTACAGTTTTTGATGTCCCGTTGATAGGATATTTGTGATCGTACCTCGTCTATTTTATTGTCCAATGATTGCACGTTGGCGAGTAATATTGACGGTAACGGCAGCTTTCCCACTTGACCTCGGAATCCTTACGAGGCACCCCGCTCTGTGTCCTCTGTACTTGCTTCTCTTTCTCTTGCAAATAATGGGGATGTCGGCTTTGTCGGGTGTTCGCCGTATATCCTGTGCTTCCTGCTCATTGAAGAAAAAATCTTAATCTGATCCGAGGTGAGTGATTGCTGTCCTGATTTTCAGAAGCTCTTTTTTTTTTTTACGATACTGTGGCAGAAACATTGTGTACAAAATAATTTGCAAATAATGCGAAGAAAAACACATAATAGCACAATTGGTTAGTCGCCTGTAAACGGCTGCCATTTCTTCCGCCGCCATTTTAATGGATCCCATTAGCTGCTGTGTGTGTGTGTGTGTGTGTGTGTGTGTGTGTGTGTGTGTGTGTGTGTGCGTGCGTGCGTGCGTGCGTGCGTGCGTTTGTGTGTGTGTGTGTGTGCTGCTGCGTTTGTTCGTCCGTGTTTGTGTGTGTGTGTGTGGGTGTGTGTGTGTGTGTGTGGGTGTGTGTGTGTGTGTGTGTGTGTGTGTGTGTGTGTGTGTGTGTGCGTGCGTGCGTGCGTGCGTGCGTGCGTGCGTTTGTGTGTGTGTGTGTGTGCTGCTGCGTTTGTTCGTCCGTGTTTGTGTGTGTGCATGACTCAATCCCCCCTCACTGCCCCTCTCCACTCCTCTCTGACAGTTATCCTAAGGTATGTTGATTAGGCTTTGTTAGGTCCTTCTTAATCTTCATTAAAGATTTAAGCAGAAAAAACCCACTGGAGAAATTCACCAATTAAATATTGAACTAGAGATAACTCCTATCTGTGACTTCCACCTTTAATGAGTGCTCAGAGCTTAGCCACTCTCTCTCTCTCTCTCTCTCTCTGGCTCCCTCTTTATCTATCTGTCTCTCTCTCAAATAAATTTCAATTCAATTTAATGCAATTTATAGGGATGGGAAACGTATGTTTACATTTCCAAAGCAAGTGAAATATATAATTAACAAAGTGAAATAAACAATAAATAAAGGAAGAGTAAACATTACAAAAGTTCCAAAAGAATAAAGAAATGTCAAACTTCATATGTCTGTATTCAGTGTGGTAACGATGTGCAAAGAGTAAAAGTACAAAATGGAAAATAAATAAACATAAATATGGGTTGTATTTACAATGGTGTTTGTTCTTCACTGGTTGCCCTTTTCTTGTGGCAACAGGTCACACATCTTGCTGCTGTGATTGCACACTGTGGTATTTCACCTAAAAGATATGGGAGTTTATCAAAATTGGATTCATTTTTCCAATTCTTTGTGGATCTGTGTAATCTGAGGGAAATACAAGTATGTCTCTCTAATATGGTCATACATTGGGCAGGAGGTTAGGAAGAGCAGCTCAGTTTCCACATCATTTTGTGGTCAGTGTGCACATAGCCTGTCTTCTCTTGAGAGCCAGATCTGCCTACGGCGGCCTTTCTCAATAGCAAGGCTATGCTCACTGAGTCTGTACAAAGATTTACTTAATTTTGGGCCGGTCACAGTGGTCAGGTATTCTGCCACTGTGTGCTCTCTGTTGAGGGCCAAATAGCATTCTAGTTTGCTTTTGTAAATTCTTCCCAATGTGTCAAGTAATTACCTTTTTTGTTTTTCATGATTTGGTTGGGTCTAAATTGTGTTGCCGTCCTGGGGCTCTGTGAGATCTGTTTGTGTTTGTGAACAGAGCCCCAGGACCAGCTTGCTTAAGGAACTCTTCTCCAGGTTCATCTCTCTGTAGGTGATGGCTTTGTTATGGAAGGTTCGGGAATCGCTTCCAAATAGGTGGTTGTAGAATTTAACGTCTCTTTTCTGGATTTTGATAATTAGTGGGTATCGGCTTAATTCGACTCTGCATACACTATTTGGTGTTTTACGTTGTACACTGAGGAAATTTTAGCAGAAGTCTCAATTTGGTGTTTGTCCCATTTTGTGAATTCTTGGTTGGTGAGTGGACCCCAGACCTCACAGCCATAAAGGACAATGGATTCTATAACTGATTCAAGTATTTTTTATCCAAATCCTAATTGGTATATCCAAACATTGGATTGTTCTGATGGCATGGAAGGCCCTTCTTGCCTTGTCTCTCAGATCGTTCACAGTTTTGTGTTACCTGTGGTGCTGATGTTTAGGCCGAAGTATGTATCGTTTTTAGTGTGCTCTAGGGCAAAGGTGTCTAGATGGAATTTGTATTCGTATTCCTGACAACTGGACCTTTATTTTGAACAGTATTATTTTTGTCTTACTGAGATTTACTGAGAGGGCCCAGGTCTGACAGAATCTGTGCAGAAGATCTAGGTGCTGCTGAAGGCCCTCATTGGTTGGGGACAGAAGCACCAGACCATCAGCAAACAGAAGACATTTGGCTTCAGATTCTAGTAG
>NC_092166.1:79473347-79548347 GCF_045791955.1 Oncorhynchus clarkii lewisi | reverse complement strand
CACCCCCTAAAGCACCACATATCCCTCCACATCTCCCACCTCACCCTCTAAAGCACCACACATCCCTCCACGTCTCCCACCTCACACACCACATATCCCTCCACCTCTCCCACCCCACCCACCACATATCCCTCCACCTCTCCCACCTCACCCCTGAAAGGACCACATATCCCTCCACCTAACCAACAACATCCCTACAGCACCACATATCCCTCCACCTAACCAGCAACACCCCTACGGCACCACCTATCCCTCTACCTAAAGCACCTAATCCATCCTTCCACCTACACCATCTCACCCCCTAAAGCACCTTGGACATCCTTCCACCTATCCCACTTCAGCACACCTCAGAAAAATAAAATTTGATTTGATTTGATATCCCTCCACCTCTCAACCCTAAACTACCTAATGTATCCTTTCACCTACACCACGTCCCCTTGTAAAGGCATCCGCATACTAGGTTCGGTTTGCTCCTAGCAGAACTTGCCTAGACGAACGTCTGTGAGACCATCGCTTGGAGAATTAATGTTTGTCCCTCTTCAGATGCCGTAGCAACAAGTACACTTCCTCAAAAAGTCTGAATGAATCTAAAATAACTCAAGAAATGTATAATTAATTTTGAAGTTTTTGCCAAGGAGATCTGTCGCAACATTTTACGTCTAACTAAGATGTTTGGTGTGGTATTTATCAACTGAAAATAATTTCATGAAAACTAGTCGTCCGTTGTTGAATGACAGCGAACACTTCATTGGAGAATCCCTTCTGTGTGCTCCAATAGCTGAAAAAAGAATGTGCCGAACGCTTTCGAACACCAAAACAAAACATATTGTCATAATATGTGATCGAACTGTCTCGCCTGGTACATCAAACCGGACAAAGCATTCAGATGAGCACCACATAACCTACTTTACCCTTTGCTCTACCAATGTTTTCCAGCACACAGCTTAATTCATTCTAGGTCAGATCTGTGTGCTGGAAAACATTATTTTTCTCTGATCTCCCTCTCCAATCTCACACCTCTTTATCTCAGGAATTAACAGAGTATATTCCAGACTCCCAACACCCCCAGGCTGCAGAACAGGAATACTGTCTAGACTGTTTTCCAACTCATCCACTTAGCACTAACCCTAATTGACTCTCCTGTTTTTTCCATCGGCCTCTCCAAGGTGACGTGGGTGGGGAAATAAAACAATGGAGAATGGGGGATCATAATTACGAAGGCCTTAACAAAACAAATTGCATTTAAGTTTTCCCAGGCCGGAGCGACTTGGACCCTAATGGGACTCGGTTTGTTTTAGCCGTAAAATGGTCTCTGTGGTGAATAGGTTTACCCCAGAGGATTCTGGTCATTTACCACACTCTTAATGATTTATCAGGTAACACACAGAAAGTATTGGCTTCTCTACTGTGGGTCGCCCAAACATAACACACTGGAAGAGAGAGAGAGAGAGAGAGAGAGAGAGAGAGCTACAGGTCGATCAAGCACAAACATGCTAGCACACTGGAGAGGTGAGAACGAGGAAGAGAGACAGGGAGGGGGAGAACTATGAAGTACCACAGGTTGGAGAGAAGGAGGATGTGAGAGAAAACTGAGAGGTAGAGAATGGAGACATGGGAGAGGAGAAAGAAAGAGAAAATAGAGAGATGGGAAAGGATGAGGAGACAGAAAAGAGGGTGGGAGAGAGATGGAGACATTGGAGAGGAGGAGGGGAGAGAAAAGAGATGGGGAAAGGTATGTAGAGGAAGGGAAACAGGGTATTTGAAGGTCCTTACTGAAAAAATGGAAAGGCGATTGGAAGCACCTGATATCTTCTCTCCTCATGTAAGCCCTTTGAGAATGCCACATAATATACATACTTAAGATCTTAATTTCCAAAAACAGTTTTGAAAAATAATCCTGCAGCAATAGGAAATTATAACAATTGTGTAGATTATAATTAATGAACATTTTTTGTAGGGGTTGATACACTTTTCATAAGGGAAAAATTACATTTGACATTTCAAAGCGAAAATGACCAACTTCAGAAGCCTTTTTGATCCTGAAATACACTTTCCCAGGAAAGTAATCCTGTAACAGGGTGATCAAATTAAGATCTTACATCTGTAACACGTAGCATATAGCTAACATATGTTAGGCTATAAGACAAAGCCTGAACACACCAGTGGGGCGTCTGAACACGATTAAAGAGGTGCTTGATAAAATAATAGCCTTTCCTCTGGTATAAATCCATAAAAATTACACCGGTGCCTGAGTTTCTCTTGTTTTCTCTGAATAATAGATGAAAACAAATTCCTGCAGGTTCTAATTAGATCAACAGGAAATGAGAATTTATTGGAATGTGGGCCGTTGGAAAATGCGGTAATGAATATTTACTCAACTGTTACTCTAATACAGCCATGGTGTTATGTGATTCATGGTCCCCACTCCACCAGAGCAATGCTATTACACCGTACCCAAACCGGCCTTACGCGTGCACCATTGTGTGCAATCGTGTGCAAAGCAAATTGATTTTGTCCCCCCACACCAAACGCGATCACGACACGCAGGTTGAAATATCAAAACAAACGCTGAACCAATTACATTAATTTGGGGACAGGTCGAAAGCATTAAACATTTATGGCAATTTAGCTAGCTAGCTTGCAGTTGCTAGATAATTTGTTCTACTTAGCTAGCGTGCTGTTGCTAGATAATTTTTCCTGGGATATGAACGTTGAGTTGTTATTTTACCTAAAATGCACAAGGTCCGCTTCTCCGACAATTATTCCACACATAAAATGGTCAAGCGAATAGTTTCTAGTCATATCTCCTCCTTCCAGTCCTTTTCTTCTTTGGACTTTATATGGCGATTAGCATCTAACTTTCATAGTTACCACGACGACCGACGAAATTCAGTTCATCTTTCAATCACCCATGTGGGTATAACCAATGAGGAGATGGAACGTGGGTATCTGCTTTTATAAACCAATGAGGAGATGGGAGAGGCAGGACTTGCACCGTGATCAGCATCACAAATAGAACTGACTTCTATTTTAGCCCTTGGTAACACAGACGCTCGTTGGCGGGCGCGAGCAGTGTGGGTGCAATATTTGAATGACGTATGTTTAAATGTATTTTGTAACGCGAGCGGTGTGGTCAGCATGTTTGACTGTTCATGGTCCCCACTCCAACACAACCATGCTATTAGATTACTCATGGTCCCCACTCCAACACAGCCATGCTATTAGATTACACATGGTCCCCACTCCAACACAGCCATGATATTAGATTACTCATGGTCCCCACTCCAACACAACCATGATATTAGATTACTCATGGTCCCCACTCCAACACAGCCATGATATTAGATTACTCATGGTCCCCACTCCAACACAGCCATGATATTAGATTACTCATGGTCCCCACTCCAACACAGCCATGCTATTAGATTACTCATGGTCCCCACTCCAACACAGCCATGATATTAGATTACTCATGGTCCCCACTCCAAAACAGCCATAATATTAGATTACTCATGGTCCCCACTCCAACACAGCCATGATATTAGATTATTCATGGTCCCCACTCCAACACAGCCAGACTATTAGATTACTCATGGTCCCCAATCCAACACAGCCATGCTATTAGATTACTCATGGTCCCCACTCCAAAACAGCCATGATATTTGATTACTCATGGTCCCCACTCCAACACAGCCATGCTATTAGATTACTCATGGTCCCCACTCCAACACAGCCATGCTATTAGATTACTCATGGTCCCCACTCCAACACAGCCATGCTATTAGATTACTCATGGTCCCCACTCCAACACAGCCATGCTATTAGATTACTCATGGTCCCCACTCCAACACAGCCATGCGATTAGATTACTCATGGTCCCCACTCCAACACAGCCATGCTATTAGATTACTCATGGTCCCCACTCCAACACAGCCATGATATTAGATTATTCATGGTCTCCACTCCAACACAGCCATGATATTAGACTATTCATGGTCCCCACTCCAACACAGCCATGATATTAGACTATTCATGGTCCCCACTCCAACACAGCCATGATATTAGACTGTTCATGGTCCCCACACCAACACAGCCATGATATTAGACTATTCATGGTCTCCACTCCAACACAGCCATGATATTAGACTATTCATGGTCCCCACTCCAACACAGCCATGATATTAGACTGTTCATGGTCCCCACACCAACACAGCCATGATATTAGACTATTCATGGTCCCCACTCCAACACAGCCATGATATTAGACTATTCATGGTCTCCACTCCAACACAGCCATGATATTAGTTTATTCATGGTCCCCACTCCAACACAGCCATGATATTAGATTATTCATGGTCCCCACTCCAACACAGCCATGATATTAGATTACTCATGGTCCCCAATCCAACACAGCCATGCTATTAGACTATTCATGGTCCCCACTCCAACACAGCCATGATATTAGACTATTCATGGTCCCCACTCCAACACAACCATGATATTAGATTACTCATGGTCCCCACTCCAAAACAGCCATGATATTCGATTACTCATGGTCCCCACTCCAACACAGCCATGCTATTAGATTACTCATGGTCCCCACTCCAACACAGCCATGCTATTAGATTACTCATGGTCCCCACTCCAACACAGCCATGCTATTAGATTACTCATGGTCCCCACTCCAACACAGCCATGCTATTAGATTACTCATGGTCCCCACTCCAACACAGCCATGCTATTAGATTACTCATGGTCCCCACTCCAACACAGCCATGATATTAGATTACTCATGGTCCCCACTCCAACACAGCCATTATATTAGACTATTCATGGTCCCCACTCCAACACAACCATGATATTAGATTACTCATGGTCCCCACTCCAAAACAGCCATGATATTAGATTACTCATGGTCCTCACTCCAACACAGCCATGCTATTAGATTACTCATGGTCCCCACTCCAACACAGCCATGCTATTAGATTACTCATGGTCCCCACTCCAACACAGCCATGATATTAGATTATTCATGGTCTCCACTCCAACACAGCCATGATATTAGACTATTCATGGTCCCCACTCCAACACAGCCATGATATTAGACTATTCATGGTCCCCACTCCAACACAGCCATGATATTAGACTGTTCATGGTCCCCACACCAACACAGCCATGATATTAGACTATTCATGGTCTCCACTCCAACACATCCATGATATTAGACTATTCATGGTCCCCACTCCAACACAGCCATGATATTAGACTGTTCATGGTCCCCACACCAACACAGCCATGATATTAGACTATTCATGGTCCCCACTCCAACACAGCCATGATATTAGACTATTCATGGTCTCCACTCCAACACAGCCATGATATTAGTTTATTCATGGTCCCCACTCCAACACAGCCATAATATTAGATTATTCATGGTCCCCACTCCAACACAGCCATGATATTAGATTACTCATGGTCCCCAATCCAACACAGCCATGCTATTAGACTATTCATGGTCCCCACTCCAACACAGCCATGATATTAGACTATTCATGGTCCCCACTCCAACACAACCATGATATTAGATTACTCATGGTCCCCACTCCAAAACAGCCATGATATTCGATTACTCATGGTCCCCACTCCAACACAGCCATGCTATTAGATTACTCATGGTCCCCACTCCAACACAGCCATGCTATTAGATTACTCATGGTCCCCACTCCAACACAGCCATGCTATTAGATTACTCATGGTCCCCACTCCAACACAGCCATGCTATTAGATTACTCATGGTCCCCACTCCAACACAGCCATGCTATTAGATTACTCATGGTCCCCACTCCAACACAGCCATGATATTAGATTACTCATGGTCCCCACTCCAATACAGCCATTATATTAGACTATTCATGGTCCCCACTCCAACACAACCATGATATTAGATTACTCATGGTCCCCACTCCAAAACAGCCATGATATTAGATTACTCATGGTCCTCACTCCAACACAGCCATGCTATTAGATTACTCATGGTCCCCACTCCAACACAGCCATGCTATTAGATTACTTATGGTCCCCACTCCAACACAGCCATGATATTAGACTATTCATGGTCCCCACTCCAACACAACCATGATATTAGATTACTCATGGTCCCCACTCCAAAACAGCCATGATATTCGATTACTCATGGTCCCCACTCCAACACAGCCATGCTATTAGATTACTCATGGTCCCCACTCCAACACAGCCATGCTATTAGATTACTCATGGTCCCCACTCCAACACAGCCATGCTATTAGATTACTCATGGTCCCCACTCCAACACAGCCATGCTATTAGATTACTCATGGTCCCCACTCCAACACAGCCATGCTATTAGATTACTCATGGTCCCCACTCCAACACAGCCATGATATTAGATTACTCATGGTCCCCACTCCAACACAGCCATTATATTAGACTATTCATGGTCCCCACTCCAACACAACCATGATACTAGATTACTCATGGTCCCCACTCCAAAACAGCCATGATATTAGATTACTCATGGTCCTCACTCCAACACAGCCATGCTATTAGATTACTCATGGTCCCCACTCCAACACAGCCATGCTATTAGATTACTCATGGTCCCCACTCCAACACAGCCATGATATTAGATTATTCATGGTCTCCACTCCAACACAGCCATGATATTAGACTATTCATGGTCCCCACTCCAACACAGCCATGATATTAGACTATTCATGGTCCCCACTCCAACACAGCCATGATATTAGACTGTTCATGGTCCCCACACCAACACAGCCATGATATTAGACTATTCATGGTCTCCACTCCAACACAGCCATGATATTAGACTATTCATGGTCCCCACTCCAACACAGCCATGATATTAGACTGTTCATGGTCCCCACACCAACACAGCCATGATATTAGACTATTCATGGTCCCCACTCCAACACAGCCATGATATTAGACTATTCATGGTCTCCACTCCAACACAGCCATGATATTAGTTTATTCATGGTCCCCACTCCAACACAGCCATGATATTAGATTATTCATGGTCCCCACTCCAACACAGCCATGATATTAGATTACTCATGGTCCCCAATCCAACACAGCCATGCTATTAGACTATTCATGGTCCCCACTCCAACACAGCCATGATATTAGACTATTCATGGTCCCCACTCCAACACAACCATGATATTAGATTACTCATGGTCCCCACTCCAAAACAGCCATGATATTCGATTACTCATGGTCCCCACTCCAACACAGCCATGCTATTAGATTACTCATGGTCCCCACTCCAACACAGCCATGCTATTAGATTACTCATGGTCCCCACTCCAACACAGCCATGCTATTAGATTACTCATGGTCCCCACTCCAACACAGCCATGCTATTAGATTACTCATGGTCCCCACTCCAACACAGCCATGCTATTAGATTACTCATGGTCCCCACTCCAACACAGCCATGATATTAGATTACTCATGGTCCCCACTCCAACACAGCCATTATATTAGACTATTCATGGTCCCCACTCCAACACAACCATGATATTAGATTACTCATGGTCCCCACTCCAAAACAGCCATGATATTAGATTACTCATGGTCCTCACTCCAACACAGCCATGCTATTAGATTACTCATGGTCCCCACTACAACACAGCCATGCTATTAGATTACTCATGGTCCCCACTCCAACACAGCCATGATATTAGATTATTCATGGTCTCCACTCCAACACAGCCATGATATTAGACTATTCATGGTCCCCACTCCAACACAGCCATGATATTAGACTATTCATGGTCCCCACTCCAACACAGCCATGATATTAGACTGTTCATGGTCCCCACACCAACACAGCCATGATATTAGACTATTCATGGTCTCCACTCCAACACAGCCATGATATTAGACTATTCATGGTCCCCACTCCAACACAGCCATGATATTAGACTGTTCATGGTCCCCACACCAACACAGCCATGATATTAGACTATTCATGGTCCCCACTCCAACACAGCCATGATATTAGACTATTCATGGTCTCCACTCCAACACAGCCATGATATTAGTTTATTCATGGTCCCCACTCCAACACAGCCATGATATTAGATTATTCATGGTCCCCACTCCAACACAGCCATGATATTAGATTATTCATGGTCTCCACTCCAACACAGCCATGATATTAGACTATTCATGGTCCCCACTCCAACACAGCCATGATATTAGACTATTCATGGTCCCCACTCCAACACAGCCATGATATTAGACTGTTCATGGTCCCCACACCAACACAGCCATGATATTAGACTATTCATGGTCCCCACTCCAACACAGCCATGATATTAGACTATTCATGGTCTCCACTCCAACACAGCCATGATATTAGACTATTCATGGTCTCCACTCCAACACAGCCATGATATTAGATTACTCATAAAGGTTTAATGGAAATTCCATTATCCAATAGATACAGTGCGTAGTGTGTTAGACAGTATAAAGGGAGGGAGAGAGAGAGACTGAGCTACAGAAAAAGAAGGAGCAGCACGTCAGAAATCAGCTCAATGTAATTGAAGAATCCATAGACTCTAACCACTTCTGGTAAAATTGGAAAACACTAAAAAAACAACAACATGAATAATTATCTATCCAAAATGGAGATGTATGGGTAAACCACTTCTCCAATCTTTTTGGCTCTATAACAAAGAATAAAGAGCAAAAACATATACATGATCACATACAAATTTTAGAATCAACTATTAAAGACTACCAGAACCCACTGGATTCTCCAAATACCTTGAATGAGCTACAGGACAAAATAAAAACCCTCCAACCCAAAAAGGCATGTGGTGTTGATGGTATCCTTAATGAAATGATCAAATATACAGACAACAAATTCCAAATGGCTATACTAAAACTCTTTAACATCATCCTTAGCTCTGGCATCTTCCCCAATATTTGGAACCAAGGACTGATCACCCCAATCCACAAAAGTGGAGACAAATTTGACCCCAATAACTACCGTGGGATATGCGTCAACAGCAATCTTGGGACAATCCTCTGCATTATCATTAACAGCAGACTCGTATATTTCCTCAATCAAAACAATGTAATGACCAAATGTCAAATTGGCTTCTTACCAAATTACCGTACAACAGACCATGTATTCACCCTGCACACCCTAATTGACCAACAAAACAAAGGCAAAGTCTTCTCATGCTTTGTTGATTTCAGAAAAGCCTTTGACTCAATTTGGCATTAGAATCTGCTATACAATTTGATGGAAAGTGGTATTGGGGGTAAAACATACGACATTATAAAATCCATGTACTCAAACAACAATTGTGTGATGAAAATTGGCAAAAAACACACACATTTCTTCCCCACAGGGCCGTGGGGTGAGACAGGGATGCAGCTTAAGCCCCACCCTTTTCAACATATATATATCAACTAATTGACGCTGGCACTAGAAAAGTCTGCAGCACCGGGCCTCACCCTACTAGAATTTGAAGTCAAATGTCTACTGTTAGCTGATGATCTGGTGCTTCTGTCACCAACCAAGGAGGGCCTACAGCAGCACCTAGATATTCTGCAAAGATTCTGCCAGACCTGGGCCCTGACAGTAAATCTCAGTAAGATCAAAATAATGGTGTTCCAAAAAAGGTCCAGGCTCCAGGACCACCAATACAAATTCCATCTAGACACCATTGACCTAGAGCACACAAAAAACTATACATACCTTGGCCTAAACATCAGCGCCACAGGTAACTTCCACAAAGCTGTGAACGATCTGAGAGACAAGGCAAGAAGGACATTCTATGCCATCAAAAGGAACATAAATTTCAACATACCAATTAGGATCTGGCTAAAAATAATTGAATCAGTCATAGAGCCCACTGCCCTTTATTGTTGTAAGGTCTGGGGTCCGCTCACCAACCAAGATTTCACAAAATGGGACAAACACCAAATTGAGACTCTGCATGCAGAATTCTGCACAAATATCCTCCGTGTACAACGTAGAACATCAAATAATGCATGCAGAGCAGATACCCACTAATTATCAATATCCAGAAAAGAGCCGTTAAATTCTACAACCACCTAAAAGGAAGCGATTCCCAAACCTTCCATAACAAAGCCATCACCGACAGAGAGGGTAACCTGGTAACCCTAAGCAAGCTGGTCCTGGGGCTCTGTTCACAAACACAAACACACCCCATAGAGTCCCAGGAACCAATTAGACCCAACCAAATCATGAGAAAACAAATAGATAATTACATGATACATTGGAAAGAATTAACAAAAAAACAGAGAAAACTAGAATGCTATTTGGCCCTAAACAGAGAGTACAAAGTTTCAGAATACCTGACCACTGTGACTGACCCAAACTTAAGGAAAGCTTTGACTATGTACAGACTCAGTGAGCATAGCCTTGCTATTGAGAAAGGCTGCCGTAGGCAGACATGGCTCTCAAGATAAGACAGGCTATGTGCACACTGCCCACAAAATGAGGTGGAAACTGAGCTGCATTTCCTAACCTCCTGTCCAATGTATGACCATATTAGAGACGTGTATTTCCCCCAGATTACACAGATCCACAAAGAATTCGAAAACAAACCCAATTTTGAAAAACTCCCATATCTACTGGGTGAAATCCCACAGTGTGCCATCACAGCAGCAAGATTTGCGACCTGTTGCCACAAGAAAAGGTCAACCAGTGAAGAACAAACATCATTGTAAATACAACCCATATTTATGCCTATTTATTTTCCCTTGTGTACATTACCCATTTGTACATCGTTACAACACTGTATATATGCATAATATGACATTTGTAATGTCTTTATTGTTTTGAAACTTCTGTATGTGTAATGTTCACTGTTAATATTTATTGTTTATTTCACCTTTGTATATTATCTACCTCACTTGCTTTGGCAATGTTAACACATGTTTCCCATGCCAATAAAGCTCTAAATTGGACCGCGACCGCCATGGCATCTTTCCTTTTAAAAAAAAAAATTGTAACTTTGACCTGCTACTGCTGACTATCAGACAGTGAGGCAGGCTGGTGCTTAGTGGTGGGGGGAGGGGGGATGTTCACAGCACAGTCATTGGTGTTGAGAGAGCACTGAAGCAGGCAGTCATGACAAGTGATGTGAGAACAACGGAATAATTAACTAGCACTAGCTAGCAGTTTCAGAGATAAGGATAGAGGATTAAACAATGTGCTTTCTAACTTGGTATGTAGCCAGGACTCGAAACAAAGGGCGTTCCGTTGTTCCGGGGGTTTGATAAAATGACTTGTCTGGGACGGTTCAAATAGACTCTGGGATGATAGATCCAAAATTCAAACAACAAGGCCTAGAATACATTAAAATATAATGCAATACAATGCTAATGCAACAAATGAGAAAGTTTAGCTTAAAAATGTAGATCAACTATTATGTCTTCACATTCTAAGCGCAGCAATGTAAATGTCCCACCATATAATTTTAACTAAAACCCCAAACCTCAAGTAAATCTTGTAATGTGGAATTTGAGCAAGTTGAGGTAACTAAACTGCTTGGAGTAACACTAGATGGTAAACTGTCAAGGTCAAAACAAACCTGTTCATAATGCAGAAACTAATGGGGATCAATAATAAACCCCAGGAAGAGTAGCTGCTGCCTTGGCAGGAACCAATGGGGATCCATAATAAACCTCAGGAAGAGTAGCTGCTGCCTTGGCAGGAACCAATGGGGATCCATAATAAACCTCAGGAAGAGTAGCTGCTGCCTTGGCAGGAACCAATGGGGATCCATAATAAACCTCAGGAAGAGTAGCTGCTGCCTTGGCAGGAACTAATGGGGATCCATAATAAACCCCAGGAAGAGTAGCTGCTGCCTTGGCAGGAACTAATGGGGATCCATAATAAACCTCAGGAAGAGTAGCTGCTGCCTTGGCAGGAACCAATGGGGATCCATAATAAACCTCAGGAAGAGTAGCTGCTGCCTTGGCAGGAACTAATGGGGATCCATAATAAATACAAATACAAGTAAAACCTGACAGAGCTTGAGAGGATCTGCAGAGAAGAATAGGAGAAACTCCCCAAATACAGGTCAAGCTTGTAGCTTCATACCCAAGAAGCCTTGAGGCTGTAATCGCTTCAACATAGTACTGAGTACACAGGCTCCAACGCTCGTCAAATGTGGCAAAGCTTGCAAACTATTACAGACTACGAAGTTAAGCACAGCTGAGACCTGCCCAGTGACATGAGCCTATCAGACAAGCTAAATAACTTCTAAATACCTTCTTCTCCGAGCATGCGCTGACCAACTGGAAAGTGTCTTCACTGACATGTTCAACCTCTCCCTGTCTGAGTCTGTATTACCAACATGCTTCAAGCAGACCACCATAGTCCCTGTGTCCAAAAATACTAAGGTAACCTGCCTAAATGTCTTCCGACCCGTAGCACTCACGCATGTAGCCATGAAATGCTTTGAAAGGCTGGTCATGGCTCACATGAACACCATTATCCCAGAAACCCTAGACCCACTCCAATTTGCATACCGCACCAACAGATCCACAGATGATGCAATCTCAATTGCACTCCACACTGCCCTTTCCCACCTGGACAAAAATAACACCTATGTGAGAATGCTATTCATTGACTACAGCTCAGCGTTCAACACCATAGTGCCCTCAAAGCTCATCAATAAGCTAAGGACCATGGGACTAAACACCTCCCTCTGCAACTAGATCCTAGACTTCCTGACGAGCATCCCCAAGGTGGTAAGGGTAGGTAACAACACATCTGACACACTGATCCACAACATGTGGTCCCCTCAGGGGTGCGTGCTCAGTCCCCTCCTGTACTCCCTGTTCACTCATGACTCCACGACCAGGCACAACACCAACATCATCATTAAGTTTGCCATGACACAACAGTGGTAGGCCTGATCACTGACAACGATGAGACAGCCTATAGGGAGGAGGTCAGAGACCTGACCATGTGGTGCAAGGACAACAACCTCGACCTCGACATGATCAAGACAAAGGAGATGATTGTGGACTACAGGAAAAGAAGGACCGAGCACACCCACATTCTCATCGACGGGGCTGTAGTGGAGCAGGTTGAAAGCTTCAAGTTCCTTGAACAAACTAACATGGTCCAAATACACTGAAACAGTCATGAAGAGGGCACGACAAAACCTATTCCCACTCAGGAGACTGAAAACATTGTACATGGGTCCTCAGATCCTCAAATACAGCTGTAAAGTCTTTTGAGGATCTGAGGACCCATGTCAAATGTCATTTAAGATCCGTAAGTGATTTTTGGATTGTGTAAAAATCGCAAATGGCCTGCTGCACCGATGAGCCACAGGAATAAATATCTGTGTCATCTGTGTAGAGATGAATGTTACAGGTGTTAACAGTATTTCCAATGTCATTTTTAAACAATGTGAACAACAATGGTCTCAAAATCGAACCCTAGGGTACCGCTTTAGGCACTTCAATTGAACTCCCCTATACCATATTGGCCTGGGTTCTGTCACTAAGATAATTGTGAAACCACAAAACAGGCATCAGTGCCAAGGCTTAACCTCAGACCAATTACTCAATAAGCTAGAGTGATCAGCTGTGTCAAAAGCTTTTGACAAATCTATAAATAGGGCAGGCAGCACAATACATCATAGCATCCAAAGAATTGAGAACATCACTTACAACTGATGTAGTTATAGTAGTAATAGTTCTCTAAAATACAGATTTACATTCACCAAGGACTGAAGTAGACAAGGGCGCCTTGATATGGGACGATAGTTGTCAACATCATAATAGTAGTGATTGATTTATTAGAATAAGTAGAATAAAAACTCTTGATGTACAGGATCTTCTCTCTCTCATTTCCAGAGGGATGGATGATAGGGACAGCTGGTTGGATTGATATGTATATGAAGTAAAAGAAGCCAAAAAGCTGTTGGGGCTTTTTGGGGGTTTTATACTCCAGTTCAAAATATTTTTTGTTTTGTTGTTATTCTCCCCAATTTCAAGTTACTGTCTTATCGCTGCAACTCTCGTACGGACTCGGGAGAGGCAAAGCTCGAGAGCCACACAACCCAACCGCGACGCTTCTTAACACAGCGAGCAGCCAACCCAGAAGTCAGCCGCACCAATGTGTCAGAGGAAACACCGTACAACCTAGCAACCTGCACTACGCCAGGCCCACCACAGGAGTCACTAGTGAGTGATGAGACAAGGATATCTCTGCCAGCCAAACACTCCCTACCCCAGAAAATCATGCACCGCACCATGGGCCTCCTGGTCACGGCCAGCTGAAACAGAGCCTGGGCTCGAACCCACAGCTAACACTGTGATGCAGTGCCTTAAACCACCGCACCACCTGGGAGGCCAATGTGACTTCTATTAAAACTATTTTACAATGTTTAACGTTGTGTTAACACCATTTCACCGTAATGTTTTGTGATTAATGAAACATACATCTTAAGAATTTACTATCAAACACTTCTGCAGTTCAAACTAAATAATTTGATGTGATGAACCAATAACAAAGGGAGAAATGCAGAGAACAAGGTAAAGCTGTTCTACTAATTCGATTTAGATTGTCATTCATGCAGACACCTAAGGGATAAATGTGGCAACTTCGGGATAGTTTTTAGGCCTAGTGGGTGGGTTTTGAGTGGGCATTGGGCTATACATTTTAGCTAGAGATGGCAACCCTGGGAGGGGAGGAGAGGAGGAGAGGAAAGGAGACTAGGAGAGGAGGAGAGGAGGAGATGAGAGGAAGAGAGGAGGGGAGGAAAGAAGAAAGGAGAGGAGAGAGTCGAGTGGACGTGTGTGTGTGTGTGTGTGTGTGTGTATGTGTGTGTGTCTGTGTGTGTGTGTGTGTGTGTGTGTGTGTGTGTGTGTGTGTGTGTGTGTGTGTGTGTGTGTGTGTGTGTGTGTGTGTGTGTGTGTGTGTGTGTGTGTGTGTGTGTGTGTGTGTGGGTGCGACAGTGGAGGTGACGTGAAGACGGAGGGCGGGGGTTGCATTTTTTATGGCGGTCGTTGGGTCTGCAAACCCAGGCTAGCTCTTGTTATTATAGTTCCTCCAAACTACCACACAAACACACACACACACACACACACACACACACACGCCTGGCCTCCTTTAGCACCCTGAATTATTGAGTGTGTGTGTTATACAGCGTGTCACAGTGTCCATGGGTGCAGCAAAGCCGTATTATACACTGAGTATACAAGACATTAGATTGACCAGGTGAATCCAAGTGAAAGATATGACTGCTTGCTGATGTCACTTGTTAAATCCACTTCAATCAGTGTAGATCAGTGGTCAACAATCGGTCCACCACCGATTGACTGGTCGATCTCTAAGGCTTTCCTAGTCGATCACGAAACATTTCTGTAAAACAATCTACGATAAAACCATTCGTTACAATTTTTTAAATCTGTTTTGTGCACTTCAATTAATGTGTAAGTAAGCATTTCAGGGTAAGGTCTACACCTACACGTGACAAATACAATTTGATTTGATTTGATTGCATTCAGCAGCCCTTAGCAGTGGAAAAAGTAACCAACATGTCAAACTTGAGAAAAAGGAAAGATACCTTAATAGAAAAATACTCAAATAAAATAGAAATCATGGTGAATAACAATCTAACACAGGATGCAGTCGAAATAGCAATAGCCTTCAATTCCTACTTTATTGACTCTGTCAGGGTACTGACACAGAACCCCTCCACTGGTTTATTGGGCTCAGTGCTAGTGAATGACGCTCAACCTGTCTTCATCATAAGGGAGGTTTCTGAGTCAAAGGTGAACAAGGTGATTAGCTCACTAAAGAACTCTAAAGCCAAAGATGTACAGTGCCTTGCGAAAGTATTCGGCCCCCTTGAACTTTGCGACCTTTTGCCACATTTCAGGCTTCAAACATAAAGATATAAAACTGTATTTTTTTGTGAAGAATCAACAACAAGTGGGACACAATCATGAAGTGGAACGACATTTATTGGATATTTCAAACTTTTTTAACAAATCAAAAACTGAAAAATTGGGCGTGCAAAATTATTCAGCCCCTTTACTTTCAGTGCAGCAAACTCTCTCCAGAAGTTCAGTGAGGATCTCTGAATGATCCAATGTTGACCTAAATGACTAATGATGATAAATACAATCCACCTGTGTGTTATCAAGTCTCCGTATAAATGCACCTGCACTGTGATAGTCTCAGAGGTCCGTTAAAAGCGCAGAGAGCATCATGAAGAACAAGGAACACACCAGGCAGGTCCGAGATACTGTTGTGAAGAAGTTTAAAGCCGGATTTGGATACAAAAAGATTTCCCAAGCTTTAAACATCCCAAGGAGCACTGTGCAAACGATAATATTGAAATGGAAGGAGTATCAGACCACTGCAAATCTACCAAGACCTGGCCGTCCCTCTAAACTTTCAGCTCATACAAGGAGAAGACTGATCAGAGATGCAGCCAAGAGGCCCATGATCACTCTGGATGAACTGCAGAGATCTACAGCTGAGGTGGGAGACTCTGTCCATAGGACAACAATCAGTCGTATATTGCACAAATCTGGCCTTTATGGAAGAGTGGCAAGAAGAAAGCCATTTCTTAAAGATATCCATAAAAAGTGTTGTTTAAAGTTTGCCACAAGCCACCTGGGAGACACACCAAACATGTGGAAGAAGGTGCTCTGGTCAGATGAAACCAAAATTGAACTTTTTGGCAACAATGCAAAACGTTATGTTTGGCGTAAAAGCAACACAGCTCATCACACTGAACACACCATCCCCACTGTCAAACATGGTGGTGGCAGCATCATGGTTTGGGCCTGCTTTTCTTCAGCAGGGACAGGGAAGATGGTTAAAATTGATGGGAAGATGGATGGAGCCAAATACAGGACCATTCTGGAAGAAAACCTGATGGAGTCTGCAAAAGACCTGAGACTGGGACGGAGATTTGTCTTCCAACAAGACAATGATCCAAAACATAAAGCAAAATCTACAATGGAATGGTTCAATAATAAACATATCCAGGTGTTAGAATGGCCAAGTCAAAGTCCAGACCTGAATCCAATCGAGAATCTGTGGAAAGAACTGAAAACTGCTGTTCACAAATGCTCTCCATCCAACCTCACTGAGCTCGAGCTGTTTTGCAAGGAGGAATGGGAAAAAATGTCAGTCTCTCGATTTGCAAAACTGATAGAGACATACCCCAAGTGACTTACAGCTGTAATCGCAGCAAAAGGTGGCGCTACAAAGTATTAACTTAAGGGGGCTGAATTATTTTGCACAGCCAATTTTTCAGTTTTTGATTTGTTAAAAAAGTTTGAAATATCCAATAAATGTCGTTCCACTTCATGATTGTGTCCCACTTGTTGTTGATTCTTCACAAAAAAATACAGTTTTATATCTTTATGTTTGAAGCCTGAAATGTGGCAAAAGGTCGCAAAGTTCAAGGGGGCCGAATACTTTCGCAAGGCACTGTATTTGGGCTGGACTCTACCTTTCTTAAAAACTACAAAGAGTCACTCATTGGCCCCATTACTAAGGCCACCAACACATCTATTGGTCTCGGGGTGTTTCCAAGGGTATGGAAGTCGGCCATAATAACGGCCATCTTTTAAATCAGGCGACCCTGCTGACGTGAGTAACTACAGGCCCATTAGTATACTACCTGTGGTGTCAAAGGTTGTTGAAAAGTGTGTAGCAGAACAACTGATTGCCCACCTCAACAACAGTCCCTTCACATTACACTCCATGCAGTTTGGCTTCAGAGCGAAACACTCCACAGAAACGACCAACTGCTTTCTTCTGGAAAATGTGAAGACCAAGATGGACAAAGGGGGCGTTGTTGGGGCTGTGTTTCTGGACATAAGGAAGGCTTTTGATACTGTTAACCATGAGATTCTCATCAAAAAATTGTCCAAGATCAACTTTTCCCCCGATGCCTTGAGATGGATGAAATCATACCTTGAAGGCAGAACTCAGTGTGTCAGAGTAAGTAATGAGCTGTCGCCCACTCTTAGCTATGATGTGGGCGTGCCCAAGGGTCAATACTGGGGCCCCTCCTGTTTAGCCTGTACATTAATGATCTGCCTTCTGTCTGTACAGGGTCTGAAGTTCAAATGTATGCAGATGATACAGTGATATATGTGCATGCAAAGAGCAAACAACAAGCTGCACAAGAGCTCACTACTGTAATGGTACAGGTTACAAAGTGGCTCAGTGACTTGTGTTTGCATCTCAATGTGAAAAAAACTGTTTGCATGTTCTTCACAAAGAGGGTAACAGATGCTACTGAATCAGATGTCTATGTGTCAGGGGAGAAGCTCTAGGTGGTATCTGATTGTAAGTACCTTGGCATCATACTTGATTCCAACCTCTCTTTTAAAAAGCATGTGAAAAAGGTCATTCAGATAACCAAATTCAACCTAGCTAATTTCCGATTTATACGAAATTGTTTGACTACAGAGGTAGCAAAACTGTATTTCAAATCTATGATACTCCCCCACTTAACATACTGCTTGACTAGTTGGGCCCAAGCTTGCTGTACAACATTAAAACCTATTCAGTCTGTCTACAAACAGGCTCTCAAAGTGCTTGATAGGAAGCCCAATTGCCTTCATCGCTGTTACATCCTCAGAAAGCACGAGTTCCTGAGTTGGGAAAATCTTGTGCAATACACCGACACATGTCTTGTATTCAAGATCCTAAATGGCCTGGCTCCCCCTCCACTCAGTATTTTTGTTAAACAGAAAACCCAAACATATGGCAGCAGATCCACAAGGTCTGCCATGAGAGGTGACTGTATAGTTCCCATAAGGAAAAGCACTTTTGGTAAATCCGCTTTTTCTGTGAGAGCTTCCCATGTATGGAATACACTGCCATCAGACACACATAACTGCATCACATATCACACTTTCACAAAATGTATGACTACATGGCTAAAGCTCAATCACATTTGTGAACATGGTCCTTAACTGTGTTGCCGCTTTCCATGTTGTCTGTTGTCTGTAGCTTGTGAGGTGTGGAAACACTTAGTTGCTTTTATGAATTTTGTCTTGCTGCTTTTTGTTCTATGTTGCTCTGTCTGTATGCTATGTCTTGCTTGTCCTATGTTGCTCTGTCTGTATGCTATGTCTTGCTTGTCCTATGTTGCTCTGTGTGTGCTCACTGCTCAATGATTGTCTATATTGTAATTGTTTTTAATAACCTGCCCAGGGATTGCGGTTGAAAATTAGCCGGCTGGCTAAAACAGGCACTTTTACTGAAAAGTTGATTCATATGCGCTGTCCCTGTAAAAATAAAATAAACTCAAACTCAAACTCAAAGTCACTCAGTAAAATACTACTTGAGTAAAAGTCTAAAAGTATTTGGTTTTAAATATACTTAAGAATGAAAGTAAATGTATTTGCTAAAATATACTTAAGTATCAAAAGTTAAAGCATAAATCATTTCACATTCCTTATATTAAGCAAACCAGTCGCCATGCTTTTCTTGTTTTATATTTATTTAAGGCTAGCCAGGGGCACGCTCCAACACTCAGACTTCATTTACAAATTAAGCATTTGTGTTTAGTGAGTCCGCCAGAACACAGTAGAGATGACGAGGGATGTTCTCTTGATAAGTGTGTGAATTTGGACATTTTCATGTCCTGCTAAGCATTCTAAATGTAAAAAGTACTTTTGGGTGTTATTTTCTTTAGGAATGTAGTGAAGTAAAAGTATAAGTTGTCAAAAATATAAATAGTCAAGTAAAGTACAGATAGCCCAAAAAACTAATTAGGTACTTTTTACTTACTGTAAGTACTTTACACCACTGGCAGCCCACCGGGAAGGAAAAGTCTTGCCATTTTGAACTATTATATGTGTCTGAAGTACCTAGTTGGCCCAGAGAGAAAATCCAGTGCACCTATAGGCCTACCGGTGGCCAATCAGATAGCACAGATCACTGTGTCGGCACAGTTTCCTTGTGCTATAAACTGTAAAAAGAAGCCTTGATTGCAGAGCAAAGTTGACACTGTGATTTCAAAACGTGTTCTCCCTACTTCCACTCACACAACAACCAGTACTGCAGCTGCTAGGAATGAGTAGAGCAAAGTGTTCCGATAAGAGTGTGTTGTTATTATTAGCAGCTTGTGGATTTTTTTATATTGAGGAATATTTTCCTTTCTCTGGTCACAGGATTAATAACATAAATTGGTGAATGAGGCATATTGGTTATTTTTATTTAATTTTACCTTTACTTAACTAGGTAAGTGAGTTAAGAACAAATTCGTATTTACAAAGATGGCCTACCAAAAGGCAAAAGGCCTCCTGCAGGGAAGGGGGGTCGGATTAAAAATAAAAACAAAAACAAAAATATAGGACAAAACACACATCACGACAAGAGAGACACCACAACACTACATAAAGAGAGACGGTAGAAAAACAACGTGAGAACAACATGATAGCAACACAACATGGCAACAGCACATCATGGTAGCAGCAAAAAACATGGTACAAACATTATTGGGCACAGACAACAACACAAAGGGCAAGAAGGTAGACAACAATACATCAAGCAAAGCAGCCACAACTGTCAGTAAGCAATAGTGCAGTGCGACTTAAGTTTTGCCATCAGCTGTACCCTTTTTTCAGTGGAGGAAGGAGACCGGAGCAACGGTGATTTGGGTGAGAGGCAGCCTCACCTCTGCTCTCTCCCTCCCCTCAGACTGACCATCAGCTGTACCCTTTTTTCAGTGGAGGAAGGAGACCGGAGCAACGGTGAGTTGGGTAAGAGGCAGCCTCACCTCTGCTCTCTCCCTCCCCTCAGACTGACCATCAGATGCGGGCCATCAGTCCAGTAAAACAAAGCATATTATTATGTTCACTCAGCTGTGCCTCACAAGTAATACAACACATTATCTATTACCAGTGTGATCATATAGCTGCAATTTTTCAATGTAATTTCAAAATGGTCTGAGAAGAATTGAATCATTATGCAGTGATAATGTATTGGGTATAGGCTTTATTGGGCCTGCTGCACAAAACTCATTTCTACAGAACTATTTTTAATTGGTTAATGTTGCATAGGCTTAAGTGTTTTATGTTGTGTTTTTTTTTTTTAAATCAGAGCGTTAGATCTCAGCTTGCATTTTGACTCAGAAAGGGATCTTGACTCAGAAAAGGTTGGTGAGCGCTGGTGGAGATGAAGGGTAGGAGACAGTGTAAAGATGGATTTTTTATGCTATGAAACAATTGAGACATAGATCATGTATATGTGAAATTCAGAGGGTGAATGGGCAAGACAAAATAATGAAGTGCCTTTGGGATATTGTATTAGGTGCAAGATGCACCGGCAAGGCTTCCCCCAAAAATGTATCAATCAAAATACTAAATCTACAGTGCCTTGCAAAAGTATTCATCCCCCTTGTAATTTTTCCTATTTTGTTATATTACAATGTGTAATTTAAATAGATATTTATTTGGATTCCATGTAATGGACACACACAAAACGGTCCAAATTGGTGAAGTGAAGTGAAAAAAAAATACTTGTTTCAAAGAATTGGAAAACATAAAAACCTGAAAGTGGTGTGTGAATATGTATTCACCCTCTTTGCTATGAAGTCCCTAAATAGGATAAGGTGAAACCAATTATCTTCAGAAGGGACATAATTAGTTAAATAAAGTCCACCTGTGTGGAATCAGGTGGAATCACAGTGTCACGTGATCTGTCACATGATCTCAGTATATATACACCTGTTCTGAAAGGCCCCAGAGTCTGCAACACCACAAAGCAAGGGGCACCACCAAGCAAGCGGCACCATGAAGACCAAGGAGCTCTCCAAACAGGTCAGGGACAAAGTTGTGGAGAAGTACAGATCAGGGTTGGGTTATAAAACATATCTGAACATCCCAGGGAGCACCATTCAATCCATTATAAAACAATGGAAAGAATATGGCACCACAACAAACCTGCCAAGAGAGGGCCACCCACCAAACTCACAGACCAGGCAAGGAGGGCATTAATCAGAGAGGCAACAAAGAGACCAAAGGTAAGCCTGAAGGAGCTGCAAAGCTCCACAGAGTATCTGTCCATAGGACCACTTTAAGCCGTACACTCCACAGAGCTGGGCTTTACGGAAGAGTGTCCAGAAAAATGCCATTGATTAAAGAAGAAAATAAGGAAACATGTTTGGTGTTCGCCAAAAAGCATGTGGGAGACTCCCCAAACACATGGAATAAGGTACTCTGGTCAGATGAGACAAAAATGTAGCTTTTTGGCCATCAAGGAAAACGCTATGCTGATGCAGACCCAACACCTCTCATCACCCTGAGAACTCCATCCCCACAGTGAAGCATGGTGGTGGCAGCGTCATGCTGTGGGGATGTTTTTCATCGGCAGGGACTGGGAAACTGGTCAGAATTGAGGGAATGATGGATGGCGCTAAATACAGGGAAATTCTTGAGGTAAACCTGTTTCAGTCTTCCAGAGATTTGAGGCTGGGACGGAGGTTAACCTTCCAGCAGGACAATGACACTAAGCATACTGCTAAAGTAACACTCGAGTGGTATACGGGGAAACATTTAAATGTCTTAAATGGCCCAGACCTCAATTCAATTGAGAATCTGCGGTATGACTTAAAGATTGCTGAACACCAGCGGAACCAATCCCAGTGGCTAGATGTGCCAAGCTTATAGACACATACCCCAAGAGACTTGCAGCTGTAATTGCTGCAAAGGGTGGCTCTACCAAGTATTGACTTTGGGGGGGGGGGGGGGGGGGGGGGGTGAATAGTTATGCACGGTCAAGTTTTCTGTTTTTCCGTCTTATTCCTTGTTTGTTTCACAATAAAAAATATTTGGCGGCATGCTGTGTGAATCAAATGATACAAACCCCTCAAAAATCTATTTTATTTCCAGATTATAAGGCAACAAAATAGGGGGGGTGGAAACTGTCACAAGCCACTGTAAAATAAAAAATATATATTTTGTCTGTGTGTGTTTCATAATTGTCCTTCAATTCTCAAGAGGATGAATGTATCTCACCAGAGAAAGCATCAGAGCGAGCAAAACGGCACCCCTCTGTCTCTGTATGTGTTACCCATCCTTTTGATGCTGTCTGGTAAAAAAGAGTATGATATTCTTGCCGCCTATAGCATTAAATGCAAGAGAAGCCAGCGAGCATTTGGCCTCCCTTGATAAAAAAAAAGGTTGTATACAATAACAGCCAATCAGCTTTGAGCTAAACTGAGTGAGCTCAACTGTGATTGGTCCTGGCACACCAAAATAAAGTGTCAAGGGAAGCCAGTTTGGATTTGGCAAAAGAGGAGGGGGGGGGGGATTCTTGAATGTCTTACTTGCTGTCCAAGTGAACGGCGAGGGCCCACATCAGGGGCTGGGTGTTGTTTTCCTCGAAGTAGGCAAAGAATGTGTTTAGCTTGTATGGGAGTGAGATGGCGGTGTCCGTGTGTGTGTGTGTGTGTGTGTGTGTGTGTGTGTGTGTGTGTGCGCGCACCTGTTTCCATGAGATATAGCCAGATATAGATCTAACACATAAACTCACACCACTAGTGATTCTCCCTGGCACTCAATCCTTTCATTCTCTCAAATCAAATTGTATTGGTCACATACACATATTTAGCAGATGTTATTGCTGGTGTAGCAGAACGCTTGTGGACCACTAATATCTACAAATTCACAACAATTCACACATCTAAATATAAATTAATGGAATTAAGAGATATATAAATATTAGGACGAGCAATGTCGGAGTTGCATTGACTAAAATACAGTAGAATAGAATACAGTATATAAATATGAAATGAGTAAAGCAGTATTTAAACATTTTTAAAGTGACTAGTGTTTGATTATTAAAGTGACCAGCTATAACATGTAAATGTAAATTGGGCAGCAGCTTTTAAGATGCAGGGCTGAGTAATCGGGTGGTAGCCGGCTAGTGATGGCTATTTTTAACAGTCTGATGGACTTGAGATTTTTCAGACTCTCGGTCCCAGATTTGATGCACCTGTATTGACCTCGACTTCTGTATGATTAGCGGGGAGAACAGGCCATGGCTCGGGTGGTTGATGTCCTTGATGATCTTTTTGTATTTCCTGTGACATCTGGTGTTTAGGTGTCCTGGAAAGCCGACGGTGTGCCCCTGGTGATGCTTTGGGCAGACCACCCTGCGGTTGCAGGTGGTGCAGTTGCCATACCAGCCAGACAGGATGCTCTCAATTGTGCTTCTGTAAAAGTTTGTGAGGGTCTTAGGGGCCAAGACAAATTTCTTCAACCTCCCGAAGTTGAAGATGCACTGTTGCGACTTCTTCACAACACTGTCTGTGTGGGTGAAGCATTTCAGATCGTCTGTGATGTGTACGCTGAGGAACTTGAAGCTTTCCACCTTCACTGCGGTCCCGTCAATCAGGATAGGGGCGTGCTCCCTCTGCGGTTTCCTGAAGTCCTCGATCAGCTCCTTCCTTTTGATGACGTTGAGGGAAAGGTTATTTTCCTGGCACCACCTCCTCCCTGTTGGCTGTCTCATCATTGTTGGTAGTCAGGCCTACTATGGCTGTGTTGTCTGCAAACTTGAAGATTGAGTTGGATGCATGTATGGCCACGCAGTCATGGGTGAACAAGGAGTACAGGAGGGGGCTGAGCATGCTGGGCCCCTGTGATGAGGATCAGTGAAGTGGAGATGTTGTTTCCTACCTTCCCCACCTCGGGTCTGCCCATCAGGAAGTCCAGGACCCAGTTGCACATGGCAGGGTTCAGATCCAGGTCCCCAAGCTTGATTTTGAGCATGGAGGGTACTATGGTGTTGAAGGTTGAGTTATAGTCAGTGAACAGCATCATTTAGGTATTCCTCTTATCCAGATGGGATAGGGCAGTGTGCAGTGTAATGGTGATTGCATCATCTGTGGCTCTATTGGGGCAGTAAGCAAATTGAAGTGGGTCTAGTGTGTCAGGTAAGGTAGAGGTGATATGATCCTTATTAACTAGCCTCTCAAAGCACTTCAAAATGACAGAAGTGAGTGCTATGGGCGATAGTGATTAGGTTAATTTACCTTTGCTTTCTTGGGGACAGGAACAATGGTGGACATCTTGAAGCAACTGGGGACAGCGGACTGGGATATGGAGAGATTGAATATGTCCGTAAACACTCCAGCCAGCTGGTCTGCGCATGCTGTGAGGATGCGGCTAGTGTTGCCGTCTGGGCCAGCAGCCTTGCTTGTTTGATTGCTTTACTGAGAGAATAACTACACTGTTTGTATTCTACCCTATTCCCAGTCACCTTGCCATGGTTAAATGCGATAGTTTACGCTTTCAGTTTAGCGTGAATGCTGCCTCTATCCACGGTTTCTGGTTTGGGTAGGTTTTAATAGCCACAACTGGAACAACATCCCCTATACACTTCCTGATGAACTTGAAGCATGGATTCCGATTGGTCAGACCAGCGTTGAATAGACCTCTTCACTGGTACATCCTGTTTGAATTTCTGCCTATAGGTGAACAATGGAGTCGTGATCTGATATGCTGAAGGGAGGGCCTTGTAGGCATCACGGAAGAGAGAATAGCAGTGGTCGAGGGTTTTCCTAGTGTGAGTACTACAGTCAATGTGTTGATAGAACTTCGGTAGCGTTTTTCTAAATTTTCTTTGTTAAAATCCCCAGCAACGATAAATGAGGCCTCAGGATATGTTGTTTCCAGTTTGTGGTATTTGCTTGAGGGGAAATTTACACGGCTGTGACTATAACCGAAGATAATTATCTTGGGAGGTAATACGATCAGCATTTGATTTTCTACTTTATTATCCAGATGCTGAACATGAGCAAGTAATTTATTTATTTATTTTTATTTCACCTTTATTTAACCAGGTAGGTTGAGAACAAGTTCTCATTTACAATTGCGACCTGGCCAAGATAAAGCAAAGCAGTTTGACACGTACAACAACACAGAGTTACACATGGAGTAAAACAAACATACAGTCAATAATATTGTCGAAAAATAAGTCTATATACAATGTGAGCAAATGAGGTGAGATAAGTGAGGTAAAGGCCAAAAAAGGCCATGGTGACGAAGTCAAAACAATATAGCAAGTAAAACACTGGAATGGTAGAAATATAATAATATAGTAATATAATATATAGTACTATACTCGGAAGCGGTGGATGGTGTGCCCGCCTCCTGAGTCAGACTAGATGTCCACTCGAAATACCTCTTCTCCGCCGGCTGTGTCTTGGAGCAGCCTCTGGGATAAGTTCAATTGCCCTGTGGGGTGCGATCAAAGGAACCAATTCAGGAACGTCGTACTCCTGGTCATAATGCTGGTGAGTTGCCACCACTCTGATATCAAAACGTTTTATTCTGGCTGTATGTAATAACACAAATAAAAACATACTGGGCTAATAATGCAAGAAATAACACACACAAAAAACTAAATACTGCAAAGTTCGCTTAGGAGCTTGAAGCAGAACTGCTTGGTCTGTCGCCGCCATCTTCATGCACTTATCAAGAGAAGCCCTGCTGCCTGTCCATCTCAACCTCTTCTCTTTCACCTTCCCCTCCTGTATTTGAAATAAACACACCGACAGATATGATGGGGCAGGGAATCATGCTCTCTCGCTTGCTGTCTCTCTGCACCCAGGAACACACATAGCTAACAAGGCATACAAACCCTGCTCTCATTGCTGTTCTGTTCTGTCTGGGAGCGGAACAATGGTGTGTGCGTGTTTGTGTGTGTCTCTCTCTCTGTGTAGCTTATATTCAGAGCCTCCCCTCTCCCTGAATTCCCCACCTCAAAGGCGCTGTGTACGGGGAGGCGTAGTCAATGACAACAACAAAACTAACGACATGGGGTTCTAGGAGAGGTTCTGAAAGACACTCATGGGGATCTCCACTGAAAGTTGACATGCAACAACAACTGGATCCTAAAAGACGCCCACCATGAACATCCAATACATTTGTCCAAGTAGAGGCAAACAAAAGAAAAACCCACACCAAACTTAAACACAGGAAACAAACTAAAAAAAGTGGAGCAAAACAGGGAAGGTCAGATAAAGGATTGTTTGTCTGGAAATAGGGAACGCCAACTGAAGGTGTTGAGCCTCTACATAACTCACGACAACTGGAGCACTGAGCCAGCCACTCTTAAATAGCACCTGGGCCAGCACAGGTGAAACACCTTCCTGCTAACGAGATGGACAAGCCAGCACCGGTGTAACACATACTGACTAACGAGGTAACACCAATCAGTGTGCCCTCTGTGCTAACGAGCTATATGTGCTAAAGTCCAACCTCAAAACGTAAATGGAAAAAACCAAAGCCTGCAACTCTAGTCCATGGCGGTCCGTGGGGAAGGGTTAGTCAGATTGTGTTAGCGTGCTAACTGCTAATTCTCCTCAGCCTTTTCACTCCTGTTTTAGCA
This sequence comes from Oncorhynchus clarkii lewisi, assembly GCF_045791955.1. Classification (NCBI taxonomy): domain Eukaryota; kingdom Metazoa; phylum Chordata; class Actinopteri; order Salmoniformes; family Salmonidae; genus Oncorhynchus; species Oncorhynchus clarkii. The sequence goes on along the minus strand of NC_092166.1, from coordinate 79,520,896 downwards.
TCCCCTTTAATCACTGTGTTGCTAATTAAGCAGGGCCTTTCAGTATGCTAATGCAGTATGCTAATACACTAACACAGCCATGTTATGCTAACTTATTAGTGCATATTAGCATCAGGGCTAATTACCAACATGCCCCTGAGGAGAGGAGAGAGGGAGGCAGGCTCATTCGCCCTGCCGAGGCTGGGTTTAATAGGAAACAAACAGAGGTTAGGAGAAGAGACGAGATGAGAGAAGAAAGGATGGAGACGTGGGGTCCCAAATGGCACCCTATTACTTCAAAAGTAGTAGTGCACTATGTAGGGAATAGGGTGGCATTTGGGACAGAGAATAGGGGTTGAGATGAGAAGAGGCTAGCATTGTGTCTGATATAAAACGTGTGCAGAAAGACTGGAGTGATCGTTTACGTTATAAGCTTATGGTAGGAGAGCTAGACCGAACATATTACCTGTAGATGTTGAACTGCTGTTGTCCTGATGTGGTCTTGGAGATTCTATAAAAAAGTACTTATTTTAATAAGGGCTTGAGGAAGATCAATAGAGGATAACTTTATAACTACAGTCCAAATGCCATCACATTCCTGAAAGCAGAATTATGTTATTATCAATTATCATATATCACATGAGAAACTAGTGACTGACCAGTGTTTTTATGATTATTATTCTCTCTCTCTCTCTTTATGTACTTCTTTTTAACGGTGATAGCCCATTGTTTTCCTCTTGTCTCTGAGTGGGAGAGATTTTGTACAGATAAGCGTATTAGTTATCTCTGGGACTCACTGAATGGAATGAGCTGGGATTAACCTCCCCCCTCCCTCCCTCCCTCCCTCCCTCCCTCCCTCCCTCCCCCCCTCCTTCAATACATCATTCCCCCCTCCATCCATCCCTCAGTACCTCTCTCTCTCCCTCCCTCCAGTTTATTTTCCATCAGGGTTTCATCCTTCCTTCTCTCATTTCCTAAAGTGGCCTCCTACCCCCCCCTGTCCTTTTGGTGGTGTGATTACTAAAGGGACCAGTAGAAACTATGAGGTGGAGGTTTCACTTCCTTCATATGGAGTGAAATAGGGGGAAAAGTGAAGGGGAGATGGGGGGATTAATGTCACTCTCATTCATCTCTCTCTCTGGGGCTTTAGGGTGTTACATTGTGCAAGTATGTGTGGGGCATATATGTGTGTGCCTGTGTGTATGTGTCCAAGCTAGACCTCTAACGTACTCACTAAATCCAACTGACTTTGTACTGAGATGAACCAAACTCCCAACGCCCAGACAGACAGCCTTACTAAACAGTATAACGGACTGCAAACACACACAGACAAGCAAAAACACACACAGACCAGCAAAAACACACACAGACCAGCAAAAACACACACAGACCAGCAAAAACACACACAGACGGAGAACACCAAAAACACATATAGACAGAGACCGTGCACTTCAGGAAATAGTAGAGGGAGCACCCTCCTATCCACATTGAAAGGACAGCAGTGGCGAAGGTGGAACGTTTTAAGTTCCTTGGCGTACATATCACAGACAAACTGAAATGGTCCACCCACACAGACAGTGTGGTGAAGAAGGCGCAACAGCGCCTCTTCAACCTCAGAAGGCTTGAAGAAATTTGGCTTGTCACCCAAAACCCTGACACACTTTTACAGATGCACAATTGAGAGCATCCTGTCGGTCTGTATCACAGCCTGGTACGGCAACTGCACCGCCCGTAACCACAGGGCTCTCCAGAGGGTGGTGAGGTCTGCACAACAATGTCACAGGAAGGCCAAAAAGATCATCAAGGACAACAACCACCCAAGCTACTGCCTGTTCACACCGTTACCATCCAGAAGGTCAGGACAGGTGCATCAAAGATGGGAACGAGAGACTGAAAAACAGCTAATATCTCAAGGCCATCAGACTGCTAAACAGAAATCACAAACTCAGAGAGGCTGCTGCCTACATTGAGACTCAATCACTGGCCATTTTAATAAATGAATCACTGATCACTTTAAACAATGGATCACTAGTCACTTTAAACAATGCCACTTTAAAGAATGCCACTTTAATAATGTTTACATATCTTACATTACTCATATCATATGTATGTACTGTATTTTATACCATCTATTGCACCTTGCCTATGCCGCTCGGCCATCGCTCATCCATATATTTATATGTACATATTCTCATTCACCCCTTTAGATGTTTGTGTATTAGGTAGTTGTTGGGGAATTGTAAAATTACTTGTTAGATATTATTGAATTGTCGAAACTAGAAGCACAAGCATTTCGCTACACTCGCATTAACATCTGCTAACCATGTGTATGACACATACAATTTGATTTGATAAAAGACCTGCAAAAACACACATAGACAGAGACCAGCAAAAACACACATAGACAGTATAAACACACATAGACAGAGACCAGCAAAAACACACATAGACAGTATAAACACACATAGACAGAGACCAGCAAAAACACACATAGACAGAGACCAGCAAAAACACACATAGACAGTATAAACACACATAGACAGAGACCAGCAAAAACACACATAGACAGAGACCAGCAAAAACACACATAGACAGAGACCAGCAAAAACACACATAGACAGAGACCAGCAAAAACACACATAGACAGAGACCAGCAAAAACACACATAGACAGAGACCAGCAAAAACACACATAGACAGAGACCAGCAAAAACACACATAGACAGTATAAACACACATAGACAGAGACCAGCAAAAACACACATAGACAGAGACCAGCAAAAACACACATAGACAGAGACAAGCAAAAACACACATAGACAGTATAAACACACATAGACAGAGACCAGCAAAAACACACATAGACAGAGACCAGCAAAAACACACATAGACAGAGACCAGCAAAAACACACATAGACAGAGACAAGCAAAAACACACATAGACAGTATAAACACACATAGACAGAGACCAGCAAAAACACACATAGACAGAGACCAGCAAAAACACATATAGACAGAGACCAGCAAAAACACACATAGACAGAGACCAGCAAAAACACACATAGACAGTATAAACACACATAGACAGAGACCAGCAAAAACACACATAGACAGAGACCAGCAAAAACACACATAGACAGAGACCAGCAAAAACACTCATAGACAGAAACCAGCAAAAACACACATAGACAGAGACCAGCAAAAACACATATAGACAGAGACCAGCAAAAACTCATATAGACAGAGACCAGCAAAAACACATATAGACAGAGACCAGCAAAAACACACATAGACAGAAACCAACAAAAACACAAATAGACAATATAAACATACATAGACAAAGACCAGCAAAAACACACATAGACAGAGACCAACAAAACCACAGACATTGCATCCAAAATGACACCATTTTCCCGATATAGTGCACTACATTTGACCAGAGCCATATGGACCCTATGGGTGCACTAAATAGGAACTACATTGCCATTTGGGACACAGACAGAGGCCAGCCTCTAGTCCAGCTAGCTGAGTTATTATGTGTGTTTGCTGTCCGGCCAGAGAGGAGCTCTACCAGTTTGGTGACTCGGCTCCGTCGGTTTGTTTTCGCGTTTTGGACTGTATGCATACATTCCCCCAGAACAATACAATACAGACCTTTTTTATTCACTTAGTTTTTCATTCTCTCACGCTCAACCTCTCTTGTTCTCCCTCCCCTCATCTCTCTCTTTCTTTCCCTCTCTTCCCCCACCTCTTTCTATTCTGCTCCCCCCCTCCCCTTTCCACTCAACCCTTTAATCTCCCCATTCCTTCTCTCACCCTCCTCCACCTGCTCCCTCTCTTTCTCTACCCTCCTCTACCTCCTGTTCGGTTCCGGGATCACTGGGGTGGAGAAATGACTTTCTCCCGTGTTTAAATGAATGGAAGAAGAACAGGACAATACAGAGGAACATTTTAAGCGCGACCATTGAGACGGGTGGAGGATGGAGGACAGAAGGAGAGAGGGAGAGAAAGGGAATTGGGTGTTAATATTGATTTTGGTCAATTAGATTCCTTTCATGGTCCCGGGGGATGGGAAAGGTCTCCATGTTTGAGTCTGAGCCTCAGGAAGGAAGTAAAGGGTTTCTAGAATGAGAGGAATTCCATTTAGAACGGCAATTGTTCTGTTTGGTCACAGCCAGAAGTAATCCGTTGGTATTCAAATGTTTGATGTATTGAAATCACACTGCGTTACTCTGATCCTCCTTTTCTCTCTGTTTCCAATTAGAATCTGGATGGTTTGAGCCCTGAATGCTGATTGGCTGAAAGCCGTGCTCTATCAGATCGTATACCATGGCTGTGACAAAACGTTTTTACCCCTTTTGATTCCAGGTAGAATTATTTTTTGGTTCCAGATAGAACTCGTTTGGGAAACTATCTGGAACCAAAAGGGTTCTCCTATAGTGACAGCTGAAGAACCCTTTTTTTCTAAGAGTGTATGAATGAATGAGGTTCCATGAACATGGACGAATAGCTGGGAACACATGTAGCCCACAGGATAGTAATCGTAAGTAATCTATTGAGGCACACACACATATTCACAACCACATATTCACTTCCACACACACACACACACACACACACACACACACACACACACACACACACACACACACACACACACATAAACACTTAATGTTAATATGTATTTTTATCAATGTCATACCATTAACAATGTTGTCTGGTGCTACCTAGAAACCTGGTTACCATTAGTTCTGTGTCTGAATACTACCTTTAGTTAAGTGAATGATTGACTCTTAACCCCCTTGTTGGCCTCCCCTTCCTCCCAACTCCAATACCTGCTGATACCGTTAACAGTTCACCTGTCCTAACTCTGACAGGAGCGTGTGGTATAAAGCAGGAGCGTGTTGATATAAAGCGTGTGGTATAAAGTGTGTGGTATAAAGCATGAGCGTGTGGTATAAAGCAGGAGCGTGTGGTATAAAGCAGGAGTGTGTGGTATAAAGCAGAAGTGTGTGGTATAAAGCATGAGCGTGTGGTATAAAGCAGGAGCGTGTGGTATAAAGCAGGAGTGTGTGGTATAAAGCAGGAGTGTGTGGTATAAAGCAGGAGTGTGTTGATATAAAGCTAGTGGTAATAAGCGTGTGGTATACAGTGTGTGGTATAAGGCATGTGGTATGAAGCAGGAGCGTGTGGTATGAAGTGTGTGGTATAAAGCAGGAGTGTGTGGTATAAAGCAGGAGTGTGTTGATATAAAGCGTGTGGTATACATTGTGTGGTATAAAGTGTGTGGTATACAGTGTGTGGTATAAAGTGTGTGGTATAAAGCAGGAGTGTGTGGTATACAGTGTGTGGTATAAAGCAGGAGCGTGTGGTATACAGTGTGTGGTATAAAGCAGGAGTGTGTGGTATACAGTGTGTGGTATAAAGCAGGAGCGTGTGGTATAAAGTGTGTGGTATTAAGCATGTGGTATGAAGCAGGAGCGTGTGGTATAAAGTGTGTGGTATAAAGCAGGAGTGTGTGGTATACAGTGTGTGGTATAAAGCAGGAGTGTGTGGTATACAGTGTGTGGTATAAAGCAGGAGCGTGTGGTATAAAGTGTGTGGTATTAAGCATGTGGTATGAAGCAGGAGTGTGTGGTATACAGTGTGTGGTATAAAGCAGGAGCATGTGGTATACAGTGTGTGGTATGAAGCAGGAGTGTGTGGTATACAGTGTGTGGTATAAAGTGTGTGGTATACAGTGCGTGGTATACAGTGGGTGGTATAACACATGACCGTGTGGTATAAAGTGTGTGGTATGCAGTGCGTGGTATGAAGCAGGAGTGTGTGGTATACAGTGTGTGGTATACAGTGGGTGGTATAAAGTGTGTGGTATACAGTGTGTGGTATACAGTGCGTGGTATGAAGCAGGAGTGTGTGGTATACAGTGCGTGGTATAAAGTGTGTGGTATACAGTGCGTGGTATACAGTGTGTGGTATAACACATGACCGTGTGGTATAAAGTGTGTGGTATGAAGCAGGAGTTTGTGGTATAAAGTGTGTGGTATACAGTGCGTGGTATACAGTGTGTGGTATAACACATGACCGTGTGGTATAAAGTGTGTGGTATACAGTGCGTGGTATGAATCAGGAGCGTGTGGTATACAGTGTGTGGTATACAGTGTGTGGTATACAGTGTGTGGTATACAGTGTGTGGTATAAAGTGTGTGGTATACAGTGTGTGGTATACAGTGCGTGGTATACAGTGTGTGGTATGAATCAGGAGCGTGTGGTATACAGTGTGTGGTATAAAGTGTGTGGTATACAGTGTGTGGTATGAATCAGGAGCGTGTGGTATACAGTGTGTGGTATACAGTGTGTGATATACAGTGTGTGGTATGAATCAGGAGCGTGTGGTATACAGTGTGTGGTATACAGTGTGTGATATACAGTGTGTGGTATGAATCAGGAGCGTGTGCTATACATTGCACTTTTCACACCAAAGTATGTTCATCTCTAGGAGACAGAATGCGTCTACTTCCTGAGCGGTATGACGGCTGCGTGGTCCCATGGTGTTTATACTTGCAAACTATTGATGGTACAGATGAACTTGGTACCTTCAGGCGTTTGGAAATTGCTCCCAAGGATGAACCAGACTTGTGGAGGACTACATTTTTCTTCCAAGGTCTTGGGATTTCTTTTCATTTTCACATGATGTCAAGCAAAGAGGCACTGAGTTTGAAGGTAGGCCTTGAAATACGTCCCGAGGTACCCCTCCAATTGACTCAAATTATGTCAATTAGCCTATCAGACGCTTCTAAAGCCATGACATAGTTTTCTGGAATTTTCCAACCTGTTTAAAAGGCACAGTCAACTTAGTGCATGTAAACTTCTGAACCACTGGAATTGTGACCCAATGAATTATAAGTGAAATAATCTGTCTGTAAACAATAGTTTGAAAAATGACTTGTGTCATGCACAAAGTAAATGTCCTAACCGACTTGCCGAAACTATAGTTTGTTTACAAGAAATTTGTTGAGTGGTTGAAAAACAAGTTTTAATGACTCCAACCTAAGTGTATGTAAACTTCACATTCATCTTCTGCACAGCTATCACTCCAGTGTTTAATTGCTAAATAGTAATTATTTCGCCACTATGGCCTATTTATTGCCTTACCTCCCTTAGCTTACCTCATTTGGCACACACTGTATATATACTTTTTTTTCCTATTGTGTAATTGACTGTATGTTTGTTTATTCCATGAGTAACTCTGTGTTGTTGTTCGTGTTGCACAGCTTTATCTTGGCCAGGTTGCAGTTGTAAATGAGAACTTGTTCTCAACTAGCCTACCTGGTTAAATAAAGTCGAAATAAAACATTTTAAAAATTGTAGCTGGCATTAATCTTGATGAGTCACCTCTGGTTTTCCTGGTTTAAACAGGAAGCTCATTCCGGCCCTGAATATGTGTCTGCCCGCCCAGGATCAACATGCACATTAATCCACTTACTTGCTACTGAATGTGGCACTGCATTGATTTGCAAGAATGCAGATTTGTATGTTCCGGGTATTGGTAGTGGTTCTATAGGGGATGAGGCTTTTAGTTCTGCCTCTGCGAGATTGAGTAGGAGAAGTGATGAGAGGGAGAGAGAGAGAGAGAGAGAGAGAGAGAGAGAGAGAGAGAGAGAGAGAGACACAGACACAGACGTAGACAGACGTAGACAGACGTAGACAGACGTAGACAGACGTAGACAGACAGAGGAAGGCTGAGAGCTCAATAGGAGTGAGATTGAGAAAAGAGAGATACAGGAGGTAAACAGGCCCCGAGCTGAGAGATCCTATCACTACTAGTAGGTTGTTTCTGTGCGTAGTATAGCATTGATCCTGTCCATCAGGTTTAGCACCATCTACACACACCCACATCCCCCCACGCCACACACATCCCCCAATGCCACACACCCCCCACGCCACTCACCCACATCCCTCCACACCACACACCCACAATCCCCCCACGACACACACCCACATCCCCCACACCCACATCCCCCCACGCCACACATCCACGCTACACACCCACATCTCCCCCACGCCACACACCCACATCCCCCCACGCCACACACCCACATCCCCCCACGCCACACACCCACATCCCCCCACGCCACACACCCACATCCCCCCACACGTCACACACCCACATCCCCCCACGCCACACACCCACATCCCCCCACACCACACACCCACAATCCCCACACGCCACACACCCACAATCCCACCACGCCACACACCCACAATCCACCGACGCCACACTCATCCCACGCCACACACCCACATCCCCCCACACAACATCCACTCATCCCACGTCACACACCCACACTCATTCCACGCCACACACCCACATGCCCCCCACGCCACACAAACACACCCCCCACGCCACACACCCACACCCCCCCCACGCCACACACCCACACCCCCCGCACCACACACCCACACCCACACCCCCCTACGCCACACACCCACACACCCCCCACGCCACACACCCACATGCCCCCCACGCCACACACCCACCCCCCCCCCACACCACACATCCACACCCCCCATGATACACACCCACACCCCCCTACGCCACACACCCACACCCCCCCACGCCACACACCCACATCCCCCACGCCACACACCCACACACCCCCAAAGCCACACACCCACACCCCCCGCACCACACACCCACACCCACACCCCCCTACGCCACACACCCACACACCCACACACCCCCCACGCCACACACCCACCCCCCCCCACGCCACACGCCCATCCCCCCCACGCCACACACCCCCCCCCCCCCCCCCCACACCACACTCCCACATCCCCCCACACCACACACCCACATCCCCCCACGCCACACACACACATCCCCCACGCCACACACCCACACCCCCCACGCCACACACCCACACCCCCCCACGCCACACACCCACACCCCCCACACCACACACCCACACCCACACCCCCCTACGCCACACACCCACACACCCCCCACGCCACACACCCCCACCCCCCACGCCACACACCCACCCCCCCACGCCACACACCCCCCCCACACCCCCCACGCCACACACCCACACCCCCCCCCCACGCCACACACCCACACCCCCCCCCCCCACACGCCACACACCCACATCCCCCACGGCACACACCCACACCCCCCACGCCACACACCCACATCCCCCACGGCACACACCCACACCACACAAACAGAGCCTGAAGTAAAGATGAAAAGCTGCTGAAATGACTCTTTCCTGGCTCCCTGGAGATTATGTTACAGGAACCCATTATAGATAATAAATAAACATGTGTGTTAATAGCCTGCAGTACTGAGTGTGTGTCTCAAATGTAGCGCCCTATTCCCTATATAGTGCATTACCTACCAGGGTAGGGCTCTGGTCAAACTAGCGCACTACATAGGGAATAGGATGCCATTTGGGATGAATTGCTGAGACACTTCTTTCCCTCTGAGAGTCCAATGCCTTCAGTCATGAACAAAGTGCAAGGTCATAAATGAGTCCCAAATGCATCTGAGTTCATAGACATTGGGACCGCCAACACAACACTGGTAGTTTATAGACACTGGGACCGACAACACAACACGGGTAGTTTATAGACTCTGGGACTGAATGAAACACTGGTAGTTTATAGACACTGGGACCGCCAACACAACACTGGTAGTTTATAGACTCTGGGACTGAATTAAACACTGGTAGTTTATAGACACTGGGACCTCCAACACAACACTGGTAGTTTATAGACACTGGGACCACCAACACAACACTGGTAGTTTATAGACACTGGGACCACCACCACAACACTGGTAGTTTATAGACTCTGGGACTGAATGAAACACTGGTAGTTTATAAACACTGGGACCGGCAACACAACACGGGTAGTTTATAGACACTGGGACCGCCAACACAACACGGGTAGTTTATAGACTCTGGGACTGAATGAAACACGGGTAGTTTATAGACACTGGGACCGCCAACACAACACGGGTAGTTTATAGACTCTGGGACCGCCAACACAACACTGGCAGTTTATAGACACTGGGACCGCCAACACAACACTGGTAGTTTATAGACACTGGGACCACCAACACTGACATTTTCACTCCACCTTACACGTATCGCTTTATCTTCCTAAATATTTATCAGTGTTCTAACTAGGTGTGTGAGACTATATGTGTGTGTATGTGAGCACGAGGACATGTGGCGTGTGTGTGTGTGTGTGTGTGTGTGTGTGTGTGTGTTTGTGTGTGTGTGTGTGTGTGTGTGTGTGTGTGTGTGTGTGTGTGTGTGTGTGTGTGTGTGTGTGTGTGTGTGTGTGTGTGTGTGTGTGTGTGTGTGTTTCTCTGAGTCTATCTCAGCTAAAAGGATGATTAAGGCGTCCTGGACTTTAAATAGGCAATCCTGTTGACCCAATTAATACTGCAGATCAATCCTGTTGACCCAATTAATACTGCAGATTCATCCTGTTGACCCAATTAATACTGCAGATCAATCCTGTTGACCCAATTAATACTGCAGATCAATCCTGTTGACCCAATTAATACTGCAGATCAATCCTGTTGACCCAATTAATACTGCAGATCAATCCTGTTGACCCAATTAATACTGCAGATCAATCCTGTTGACACAATTAATACTGCAGATCAATCCTGTTGACCCAATTAATACTGCAGATCCATCCTGTTGACCCAATTAATACTGCAGATCAATCCTGTTGACCCAATTAATACTGCAGATCAATCCTGTTGACCCAATTAATACTGCAGATCAATCCTGTTGACCCAATTAATACTGCAGATCAATCCTGTTGACCCAATTAATACTGCAGATCAATCCTGTTGACCCAATTAATACTGCAGATCCATCCTGTTGACCCAATTAATACTGCAGATCAATCCTGTTGACCCAATTAATACTGCAGATCCATCCTGTTGACCCAATTAATACTGCAGATCCATCCTGTTGACCCAATTAATACTGCAGATCAATCCTGTTGACCCAATTAATACTGCAGATCAATCCTGTTGACCCAATTAATACTGCAGATCCATCCTGTTGACCCAATTAATACTGCAGATCCATCCTGTTGACCCAATTAATACTGCAGATCAATCCTGTTGACCCAATTAATACTGCAGATCAATCCTGTTGACCCAATTAATACTGCAGATCAATCCTGTTGACCCAATTAATACTGCAGATCCATCCTGTTGACCCAATTAATACTGCAGATCAATCCTGTTGACCCAATTAATACTGCAGATCAATCCTGTTGACCCAATTAATACTGCAGATCAATCCTGTTGACCCAATTAATACTGCAGATCAATCCTGTTGACACAATTAATACTGCAGATCCATCCTGTTGACCCAATTAATACTGCAGATCAATCCTGTTGACCCAATTAATACCGCAGATCAAGCCTGTTGACCCAATTAATACTGCAGATCAATCCTGTTGACCCAATTAATACCGCAGATCAAGCCTGTTGACCCAATTAATACTGCAGATCAATCCTGCTTACCCAATTAATACTGCAGATCAATCCAGCTCTCGCCACTCTTATTGACATGCGCACCATCGATTGTCTCCTTCCTTTTCCCTGCTAGTAGACACTCGATACTTAGTCTCTCTCAAGATCTGAGGCAAAATTCGATGTCCGTCCTGGTACCCAGGGTGGCGGGACATTACTTTAAAATTGTCCACTAGGGGGCAACTGTGAGCGTTCTTACCATCAATTAGGCTTGCGGTTTGTTTCTGCGTTGTGGATAGGGATGGGTGGAAACTGATTTAGCTGCGAGCTACGACTCTGACGGTCACGTGTTCAATTTTTGTTTTTGCACAAACACACACACAGACACTCATACACACACGTACACACACGCAGACACTCATATACACACACACACACACAATCCCTTGGGACCTACTGTACAACAACATCTCATAATTTCCATTCGAAATTAGATGTATTATGTATTAAACATGTATTTTTGATGACTTCATTCTGCATGGTTACAGGGTTAATTCTGCATGGTTACAGGGTTAATTCTGCATGGTTACAGGGTTAATTCTGCATGGTTACAGGGTTAATTCTGCATGGTTACAGGGTTAATTCTCCACGGTTACAGGGTTAATTCTCCACGGTTACAGGGTTAATTCTCCACGGTTACAGGGTTAATTCTGTGTGGTTACAGGGTTAATTCTGCATGGTTACAGGGTTAATTCTCCACGGTTACAGGGTTAATTCTGCATGGTTACAGAGTTAATTCTGCATGGTTACAGGGTTAATTCTGCATGGTTACAGGGTTAATTCTGCATGGTTACAGGGTTAATTCTGCGTGGTTACAGGGTTAATTCTGCATGGTTACAGGGTTAATTCTCCACGGTTACAGGGTTAATTCTCCACGGTTACAGGGTTAATTCTGCATGGTTACAGGGTTAATTCTGCATGGTTACAGGGTTAATTCTGCATGGTTACAGGGATAATTCTGCGTGGTTACAGGGTTAATTCTGCATGGTTACAGGGTTAATTCTGCATGGTTACAGGGTTAATTCTGCATGGTTACAGGGTTAATTCTGCATGGTTACAGGGTTAATTCTCCATGTTTACAGGGTTAATTCTGCGTGGTTACAGGGTTAATTCTGCGTGGTTACAGGGTTAATTCTGCATGGTTACAGGGTTAATTCTGCATGGTTACAGGGTTAATTCTGCATGGTTACAGGGTTAATTCTGCATGGTTACAGGGTTATTCTAATCGGTTACAGGGTTAATTCTGCGTGGTTACAGGGTTAATTCTGCGTGGTTACAGGGTTAATTCTGCACGGTTACTGGGTTAAAAACAGAAACAACTGAAAGACTAACAGTTTAGGCGTTAACTCTGAGTGTTTGAACTGCCTTAGGGGCTGGGCAGTGTTCTTTGGCTCTGAGCACCACAAGTTTGCTCCCAGTACTTGGAAATTGTTTTTTTTATTTTTTATTTGTTTGCCGAGGAAGTCATACAGTACATTCGGGAAGGATTCAGACCCATTGACCTTTTCCACATTTTGTTATGTTAATAAAGCCTTATTCTAAAATTGATTTTAAAAAGAATATTCCCATCATTCTGAACACAAGGCTTTAACATAACAAAATGTGGAAAAGGTCAATGGGTCTGAGTCCATAAGAACTAAGCAAAAACAGGTTTGCTGATTGTACATAAAACATAATTATTCAGACCCTTTACTCAGTACTTTGTTGAAGCACCTTTGGCAGCGATTACAGCCTCGAGTCTTCTTTGGTATGACACCACAAGCTTGGCACATTTAAATTCTGTATTTGGGGAGTTCCTCCCATTCTTCCCTGCAGATCCTCTCAAGCTCTGTCAGGTTGGATGGGGATTGCTGCACAGCTATTTTCAGGTCTCTCCAGAGATTTTAGATCGGGTTCAAGTCCAGACCCTGGCTGGGCCACTCAATGACATTCAGAGACTTGTCCCGAAGCCACTTCTGCATTGACTTGGCTCTGTGCTTATTGTCGGTGTCCTGTTGAAAGGTGAACCTTCACCCATGTCTGAGGTCTTGATCGCTCTGGAGCAGGTTTTCATCAAGGGTCTCTCTGTATTTTGCTCTGTTCATCTTTCCCTTGGTCCTGACTAGTCTCCCAGTTCTTGGTTACCTCCCTGACCGGGGCCTTCTCCCCCGATTGCTCAGTTTGGCCAGGCAGCTAGCTCTAGGAAGTGTCTTGGCAGTTCCAAACTTCTTCCATTTAAAAATGGTGGAGGCTACTGTGTTCTTGGGGACCTTTAATGCTGCAGAAATGTTATGGTACCCTTCCCCAGATCTGTGTCTCGACACAATCCTGTCTCGGAGCTCTACGGACAAGTCCTTCGACCTCATGGCTTGGGTTTTTGCTCTGACATGCACTGTCAACGGTGGGACCTTATATAGACAGGTGTGTGCCTTTCCAAATCATGTCCAATCAATTTAATTTACCACAGGTGGACTCCAATGAAGTTGTAGAAACATTTTAAAGATGATCAATGGAAACAGGATGCACATGAACTCAATTTTGAGTCTCATACATTTTAGAATGAGGCAGTAACGTAACAACAATTTGGAAAATGGGAAGGTGTCTAAGTAATTTCTGAATGCATATCGACATTCTCAGGACATTTTCAAGCGTCCGAAATCGAAGTCTATTTCTAGTGATCAGGCTGCTTCCGTAATATATGCATCCCTAGATGAGTGTGTGGTTTGGTTTAATATAATTACAGATAGATCGATACAGGGCTCATCTCCAGGTATGTCTCTGTCTTGGACACACGCTCACACACAGACACACACTCATTGTTGTTTCTTGTTTCCGTCTGTGCATGTGGTTGTTGAACAGGCCTTGCTCTCTGAGAGACACAGTCATCGTATTCACCAGTAAAAAGCCTGTGTCTCATGTCTGTTTGTATAAATACCAACATGAGAGGTTACATAAGAGGTTAGTCAGTGCTACTAAAGGCTGCTGTCATCTGGTTTCTGTCATATTTCTACAAAGAGATGGTGATGGCATCTCTCAAAAAGATGACAGCAAAACATATTTTTTTTAGGTGTATGTGTATCTGTTTGTATTTGTGTCTTGATTTGTGTCATTATCAGCTCCCCCCCCCCCCCCCCACGCTGTTGTCAGACTAAAGGGATTGTCATCAATGGTGGACAGTGTAGGTTTCACACATGAAATCAATAACTCAGTCATTCAGGGGCTTTTAAGAGGACGGCAGCAGCAGTGAAGCGGTTGTCATAGATCCTCGACACCTTGTATAATCGACACCAGGGTATGGATCCAGAGTATTGAATGGTGAAAGCTGACACTCCAGTAGAAATTAATAGGGGATGGACAGCAGCTTCAGATACTCACTACTTAATGACACTATCACCTGATGAGTGTGTTTGGGGCGGGGGGCGGGGGTGTAAATTAAACAGGTAGGCTGTCCTCCCCTTTCTCTTTGTCGCTCTCCATGCCTCTCTCTCTCTCCATCTCTCATCTCTCTCTCTCTTTCTCGCGCTCTCTCTCTCTCTCTCTCTCTCATTTTCTCTCCCCATGTCTCTATCCATGCCTCTCTCTCTCTCTCTCTCTCTCTCTCTCTCTCTCTCTCTCTCTCTCTCTCTCTCTCTCTCTCTCTCTCTCTCTCTCTCCCTCTCTCTCTCTCTCTCTCTCTCTCACTCTCTCTCCCCATGTCTCTATCCATGCCTCTCTCTCTCCCTCTCTCTCTCTCTCGCTCTCTCTCTCTCTCCCCATGTCTCTATCCATGTCTCTCTCTCTCCATGCCTCCCCCCTCTCTCTCTCTCTCCCTCTCTCTCTCTCTCTCTCTCTCTCTCTCTCTCTCTCTCTCTCTCTCTCTCCCCATGTCTCTATCCATATCTCTCTCTCTCCCCATGCCTCTATCCATGTCTCTCTCTCTCCCCATGTCTCTATCCATGTCTCTCTCTCTCCCCATGTCTCTATCCATGTCTCTCTCTCTATCAATGTCTCTCTCTCTCTCTCTGCATGTCTCTATCCATGTCTCTCTCTCTCCCCATGTCTCTATCCATGTCTCTTTCTCTCTCCATGTCTCTATCCATGTCTCTCTCTCTATCCATGTCTCTCTCTCTCTCTCTGCATGTCTCTATCCATGTCTCTCTCTCTCCCCATGTCTCTATCCATGTCTCTTTCTCTCTCCATGTCTCTATCCATGTCTCTCTCTCTCCCCATGTCTCTATCCATGTCTCTCTCTCTATCCATGTCTCTCTCTCTCTCTCTCTGCATGTCTCAATCCATGTCTCTCTCTCTCCCCATGTCTCTATCCATGTCTCTTTCTCTACCCATGTCTCTATCCATGTCTCTCTCTCTCCCCATGTCTCTATCCATGTCTCTCTCTCTATCCATGTCTCTCTCTCTCTCTCTCCATGTCTCTATCCATGTCTCTCTCTCTCCCCATGTCTCTATCCATGTCTCTCTCTCTATCCATGTCTCTCTCTCTCTCTCTGCATGTCTCTATCCATGTCTCTCTCTCTCCCCATGTCTCTATCCATGTCTCTTTCTCTCCCCATGTCTCTATCCATGTCTCTCTCTCTCCCCATGTCTCTATCCATGTCTCTATCTCTATCCATGTCTCTCTCTCTCTCTCTGCATGCCTCTATCCATGTCTCTCTCTCTCCCCATGTCTCTATCCATGTCTCTTTCTCTACCCATGTCTCTATCCATGTCTCTCTCTCTCCCCATGTCTCTATCCATGTCTCTCTCTCTATCCATGTCTCTCTCTCTCTCTCTCCATGTCTCTATCCATGTCTCTCTCTCTCCCCATGTCTCTATCCATGTCTCTTTCTCTACCCATGTCTCTATCTATGTCTCTTTCTCTACCCATGTCTATATCCATGTCTCTCTCTCTCCCCATGTCTCTATCCATGTCTCTTTCTCTACCCATGTCTATATCCATGTCTCTCTCTCTCTCTCTCCATGTCTCTATCTATTTATCTCTCTCTCTCTCTCTCTCTCTCTCTCTCTCTCTCTCTCTCTCTCTCTCTCTCTTTCTCTCTGATTAATGGGTGTGTAAGTCTGTCTGGCCCTGAGTTGAGTACTCCAATCCCACGCCCTTTAAATCATCCCTCGTCTACCTGCCCTGCCGGCCTGCACTGCTCTACTCTGCCATGCCCTGCCCACACAGACGCACACACCGCTCAGAGAGGACTAAAGGGCAGGTAGAGATAGATGCAGGAGAGGAGGAACAGAGGGAGATGAGAATG
Organism: Oncorhynchus clarkii lewisi; assembly: GCF_045791955.1. Classification (NCBI taxonomy): domain Eukaryota; kingdom Metazoa; phylum Chordata; class Actinopteri; order Salmoniformes; family Salmonidae; genus Oncorhynchus; species Oncorhynchus clarkii. Next base: position 79,504,133 of record NC_092166.1, on the reverse strand, counting down.
AGGGCTTAGGGAGGGCATTAAAGAGGGCATAGACTGCTACAGGGCAGAGACAGGGCTGGGAGAGGGGTGATAGGGATAGGAGACAGGTGGTAGGGGTGGAAGAAGGGTGAGAGAGGGGAGATAGGGGGATAGAGGTGGGAGAGTGGTGATAGGGCTGGGAGAGAGATGATGAGGAGGGGAGATCAAATCAAATCAAATGTTATTTGTCACATACGCCGAATAGAACACGTGTAGACCTTACAGTGAAATCATTACTTACAAGCCCTTAACCAACAATGCAGGTTGAATAAAATAACAACAATAATATACAAAAATAAATAAATAAAATATAAAAATATAACATAATATTTAGAAAATAAAGGAAATAAGAGATAAGAATAACACAAAATTAAAGAGCAGCAGTAAATAACAATAGCAGGGCTATGTACAGGGGGTACCGGTGTCAAGGTAATTGAGGTAATATGTACATCTAGGTGGTTATTAAAGTGACTATGCATAGATAACAACAGAGAGTAGCAGCATAGAAGGGGGGGGGCAAGAAGATGTCATGTATCACTCGTTCCCCCCTGTCTCTCTCGCTCTCTCGCTCTCTCTCTCTCTATCTCTCTCCCTCTCTCTCTCTTCCTCTCTCCCTCTCTCTCTCCCTCTCTCCCTCTCTCTCAGTTCGATGGAGGATGTTTTTTGGTGGGTTTGTAGGTTGAGCAGGGGTAGAGAGATACAGCGGTCTGTGACGCTGTCATCTGCCCTGACCTGGGGTGTTCCCTAACAGTCTGTGATGCTGTCATCTGTTTCCTTGGATTCTAGACTAGACATTGTTCAGATAAATCGTCTATTTAAATACACTGTAGCTGTGACTTTCCATAACTTCTCCATTCAGCACAGAACAAGCCCATCTTCAACATACACGGCACCGTATTGCCTATACTGTCTAACTGCACAAACATTGCTCTAATTCTCTTTGATAGAAGAACGTAAAAGTATCCCAAGTGTCTGCTGGGTTTCAAAATGACCCTTTTATTTCTCGATATGGAGCTGAGAGGTGTGAGTTGATTGGTCTCTGTAGAGATGAAAGGGTTCATAGATCATCCTGGTGTCAATGGCTCCTTTTGATTGATTTATTCATGTATTTTATTAGGATCCCCATTAGCTGTTGCGAAAGCAGTAGCTACTCTCCCTGGGATCCACACAAAACATGCAACATAATACAGAACATTGAGAGACAAGAACAACTCTACGTCCTTGTAAAAAAAAATATCACAGGCATCTATGATCCATCACAACATCATCAGACAGGCAGGGAGACAACATCACAGAGGGAGACAACATCACACAGGGAGATAACATCACACAGGGAGACAACATCACACAGGGAGACAACATCACACAGGGAAATAACATCACACAGGGAGATAACATCTCACAGGGAGATAACATCACACAGGGAGATAACATCTCACAGGGAGATAACATCACACAGGGAGATAACATCTCACAGGGACATAACATCACAGAGGGAGATAACATCATACAGGGAGATAACATCACACAGGGAGACAACATCACACAGGGAGACAACATCACACACGGAGATAACATCACACAGGGAGATAACATCACACAGGGAGACAACATCACACAGGGAGACAACATCACACAGGGAGATAACATCACACGGAGATAACATCACACAGGGAGACAACATCACACAGGGAGACAACATCACACAGGGAGACAACATCACACAGGGAGACAACATCACACAGGGAGATAACATCACACAGGGAGACAACATCACACAGGGAGACAACATCACACAGGGAGACAACATCACACAGGGAGACAACATCACACAAGGAGACAACATCACACAGGGAAATAACATCACACAGGGAGATAATATCACACAGGGAGACAACATCACACAGGGAGACAACATCACACAGGGAGACAACATCACACAGGGAGATAACGTCACACAGGGAGATAACATCACACAGGGAGACAACATCACACAGGGAGACAACATCACACAGGGAGATAACATCACACAGGGAGATAACATCACACAGGGAGACAACATCACACAGGGAGACAACATCACACAGGGAGACAACATCACACATGGAGACAACATCACACAGGGAGACAACATCACACAGGGAGATAACATCACACAGGGAGACAACATCACACAGGGAGACAACATCACACAGGGAGACAACATCACACAGGGAGACAACATCACACAAGGAGACAACATCACACAGGGAAATAACATCACACAGGGAGATAATATCACACAGGGAGACAACATCACACAGGGAGACAACATCACACAGGGAGACAACATCACACAGGGAGATAACGTCACACAGGGAGATAACATCACACAGGGAGACAACATCACACAGGGAGACAACATCACACAGGGAGATAACATCACACAGGGAGATAACATCACACAGTGGAGATAACATCACACAGGGAGACAACATCACACAGGGAGACAACATCACACAGGGAGATAACATCACACAGGGAGACAACATCACACAGGGAGACAACATCACACAGGGAGACAACATCACACAGGGAGACAACATCACACAAGGAGACAACATCACACAGGGAAATAACATCACACAGGGAGATAATATCACACAGGGAGACAACATCACACAGGGAGACAACATCACACAGGGAGACAACATCACACAGGGAGATAACGTCACACAGGGAGATAACATCACACAGGGAGACAACATCACACAGGGAGACAACATCACACAGGGAGATAACATCACACAGGGAGATAACATCACACAGTGGAGATAACATCACACAGTGGAGGTTTGTCCTGACAAAGTTCTGCTCTGTAGCCAGGTTTCCATCGATTTGGCCACAGATTTTCCTACGAAAAAAACTAAATCCCCAAGAAAACAATATGTGCATTTTCCCACCAGAGATGTTTCCATCAAATTGACTTGTTGGGGATAAAATGTGTGATATTGTAGTGCACATAAAATACCTTTTGTGGTAAAATTCCCACATACCGAATAAAAACTACAAGTTAAATGGGTTCCCATCACAGTTTCAACTCCACCAATGGTTTTCTCACAATAAAAAAAGCATTACATAGCGAGTGTGATCACTCCATTCTTGGCACGTTCGCTCTAGCCTACAGCTGACAGATACAGTTCGGGTACAGCCTACACAATGAGTTTATTATGGGCAAAATAGCGAAGATTATTTTAATTTGTCAAACGGCAGCCAAGTATCGATCATCATGTCACCAGACGAAGACCCTGGATATGTATTGGAAAAGAGCATCAAGCTCATCACCTCGTACTGTCACCTCCCTGTGAAGCTCATCACCTCATACTTTCACCTCCCTGTGAAGCTCATCACCTCGTAATTTCACCTCCCTGTGAAGCTCATCACCTCGTACTTTCACCTCCCTGTGAAGCTCATCACCTCGTACTTTCACCTCCCTGTGAAGCTCATCACCTCGTACTTTCACCTCCCTGTGAAGCTCATCACCTCGTACTTTCACCTCCCTGTGAAGCTCATCACCTCGTACTTTCACCTCCCTGTGAAGCTCATCACCTCATACTTTCACCTCCCTGTGAAGCTCATCACCTCATACTTTCACCTCCCTGTGAAGCTCATCACCTCATACTTTCACCTCCCTGTGAAGCTCATCACCTCGTAATTTCACCTCCCTGTGAACCTCATCACCTCGTACTTTCACCTCCCTGTGAAGCTCATCACCTCGTACTTTCACCTCCCTGTGAAGATCGTCACCTCGTACTTTCACCTCTCAGTGAAGCTCATCACCTCATACTTTCACCTCCCTGTGAAGCTCATCACCTCGTACTTTCACCTCCCTGTGAAGCTCATCACCTCCTACTTTCACCTCCTTGTGAAGATCATCACCTCGTACTTTCACCTCTCTGTGAAGCTCATCACTTCATACTTTCACCTCCCTGTGAAGCTCATCACCTCGTACTTTCACCTCCCTGTGAAGCTCATCACCTCGTACTTTCACCTCCCTTTGAAGCTCATCACCTCGTACTTTCACCTCCCTGTGAAGCTCATCACCTCGTACTTTCACCTCCCTGTGAAGCTCATCACCTCGTACTTTCACCTCCCTGTGAAGCTCATCACCTCGTACTTTCAACTCCCTGTGAAGCTCATCACCTCGTACTTTCACCTCTCTGTGAAGCTCATCACTTCATACTTTCACCTCCCTGTGAAGCTCATCACCTCGTACTTTCACCTCCCTGTGAAGCTCATCACCTCATACTTTCACCTCCCTGTGAAGCTCATCACCTCATACTTTCACCTCCCTGTGAAGCTCATCACCTCATACTTTCACTTCCCTGTGAAGCTCATCACCTCGTAATTTCACCTCCCTGTGAAGCTCATCACCTCGTACTTTCACCTCCCTGTGAAGCTCATCACCTCGTACTTTCACCTCCCTGTGAAACTCGTCACCTCGTACTTTCACCTCTCAGTGAAGCTCATCACCTCATACTTTCACCTCCCTGTGAAGCTCATCACCTCGTACTTTCACCTCCCTGTGAAGCTCATCACCTCCTACTTTCACCTCCCTGTGAAGCTCATCACCTCGTACTTTCACCTCTCTGTGAAGCTCATCACTTCATACTTTCACCTCCCTGTGAAGCTCATCACCTCGTACTTTCACCTCCCTGTGAAGCTCATCACCTCGTACTTTCACCTCCCTGTGAAGCTCATCACCTCGTACTTTCACCTCCCTGTGAAGCTCATCACCTCGTACTTTCACCTCCCTGTGAAGCTCATCACCTCGTACTTTCACCTCCCTGTGAAGCTCATCACCTCGTACTTTCAACTCCCTGTGAAGCTCATCACCTCGTACTTTCACCTCTCTGTGAAGCTCATCACTTCATACTTTCACCTCCCTGTGAAGCTCATCACCTCGTACTTTCACCTCCCTGTGAAGCTCATCACCTCGTACTTTCACCTCCGAGTGAAGCTCATCACCTCGTACTTTCACCTCCCTGTGAAGCTCATCACCTCGTACTTTCACCTCCCTGTGAAGCTCATCACCTCGTACTTTCACCTCCCTGTGAAGCTCATCACCTCGTACTTTCACCTCCCTGTGATGCTCATCACCTCGTACTTTCACCTCCCTGTGAAGCTCATCACCTCATACTTTCACCTCCCTGTGAAGCTCATCACCTCATACTTTCACCTCCCTGTGAAGCTCATCACCTCGTACTTTCACCTCCCTGTGAAGCTCATCACCTCGTACTTTCAACTCCCTGTGAAGCTCATCACCTCGTACTTTCACCTCTCTGTGAAGCTCATCACTTCATACTTTCACCTCCCTGTGAAGCTCATCACCTCGTACTTTCACCTCCCTGTGAAGCTCATCACCTCGTACTTTCAACTCCCTGTGAAGCTCATCACCTCGTACTTTCACCTCTCTGTGAAGCTCATCACTTCATACTTTCACCTCCCTGTGAAGCTCATCACCTCGTACTTTCACCTCCCTGTGAAGCTCATCACCTCGTACTTTCACCTCCGAGTGAAGCTCATCACCTCGTACTTTCACCTCCCTGTGAAGCTCATCACCTCGTACTTTCACCTCCCTGTGAAGCTCATCACCTCGTACTTTCACCTCCCTGTGAAGCTCATCACCTCGTACTTTCACCTCCCTGTGATGCTCATCACCTCGTACTTTCACCTCCCTGTGAAGCTCATCACCTCATACTTTCACCTCCCTGTGAAGCTCATCACCTCATACTTTCACCTCCCTGTGAAGCTCATCACCTCATACTTTCACCTCCCTGTGAAGCTCATCACCTCATACTTTCACCTCCCTGTGAAGCTCATCACCTCATACTTTCACCTCCCTGTGAAGCTCATCACCTCGTACTTTCACCTCTCTGTGAAGCTCATCACCTCGTACTTTCACCTCCCTGTGAAGCTCATCACCTCATACTTTCACCTCCCTGTGAAGCTCATCACCTCATACTTTCACCTCCCTGTGAAGCTCATCACCTCATACATTCACCTCCCTGTGAAGCTCATCACCTCGTACTTTCACCTCTCTGTGAAGCACATCAACTCGTACTTTCACCTCCCTGTGAAGCTCATCACCTCATACTTTCACCTCCCTGTGAAGCTCATCACCTCGTACTTTCACCTCTCTGTGAAGCTCATCACCTCACACTTTCACCTCCCTGTGAAGCTCATCACCTCATACTTTCACCTCTCTGTGAAGCTCATCACCTCGTACTTTCACCTCTCTGTGAAGCTCATCACCTCGTACTGTCACCTCCCTGTGAAGCTCATCTTCACGACGAGTCCTCGTGGGAAAACCACACAACATGTCATCATTGCGTGATACGATGGTTATTATTTTAAATGTTTTCACGTAAAAACATTTCCACCGATTTTCGTACATAATACATTTTACAACACAAAAAGATCCAACCTTGTCCTGCATATTTTTCATTGGTCTACATTTGGAAAGTTTCCCAACACATGTTCTGTTTCCATGACACCTGTCATGACTTTTATTATTTATCTGACATGTGCTTTACTGGCATAAAAAGGTTGGATGTAAACCTGGCTCTTTTGGATAAAACTTTTACTCAATCAGAAAACTATTGAGATACCCTATAATGTGAGGTAAAATCAGAAAACTCTAGGGATACTCTATAATGTGAGGTAAAATCAGAACTATTGGGATACTCTATAATGTGAGGTCAAATCAGAAAACTATAGAGATACTCTATAATGTGAAGTAAAATCAGAAAACTATAGAGATACTCTATAATGTGAGGTAAAATCAGAAAACTATAGAGATACTCAATAATGTGAGGTAAAATCAGAAAACTCTAGTGATACTCTATAGTGTTAGGTAGTTTATTTCTATTTGCTATTGGTTGTTAACATTCTCTACGGAACTCATATGGAAAACAAGCTTTAGATTAGAGTTTAATAAGGTACTAAATTACTAACATACCCTAAGGCCGTAATGTTCAAATCTTACTTTACGAGGTTTGGAGTACTGCTGGTTTTCTGTTCTACCTGATAATTAATTGAACCCACCTGCTGTCTCAGGTCTAAATCAGTTCCTGTTAAAAGGGGAATAATTTTTAAAAAAGCAATGGAACATGGCTTCAAGGTCCAGATTTGAATTTCAGGCTCTAAGATAAAGGAAACATTGTTATGAGGCTGTTGTTGCCAAGCACAAGAGCCAGAGACGCCACAGAGAGAAACGATAAGACTTCGTCAGACAGGCATAATAGTCATGATGCTATTTCCTCTTTTTCCTATCCTTTCAACTCCCTCCCTCCCTCCCTCCCTCCCTCCCTCCCTCCCTCCCTCCCTCCCTCCCTCCCTCCCTCCCTCCCTCCATCCCTCCCTCCCTCCATCCCTCCCTCCCTCCCTCTCATTCTCAGTGGAATGATAGATCTGTGTCAGACAGTCGTAATACTCATGATTCTCTGTTTTTCTCTCCCCCTCCCTCCTGCCGTCCCTCCCTCCCTCCTGCCGTCCCTCCCTCCCTCCCGTCATCCCTCCCTCCCTCGCGCCGTCCCTCCCTCCCTCCCTCGCGTCGTCCCTCCCTCCCTCCCGCCATCCCTCGCGCCATCCCTCCCTCCCTCGCGCCATCCCTCCCTCGAGCCATCCCTCCCTCCCTCCAGCCGTCCCTCCCTCGCGCCATCCCTCCCTCCCTCGCGCCATCCCTCCTGCCGTCCCTCCCTCCCGCCATCCCTCCCTCCCTCCCGCCATCCCTCCCTCCCTCGCGCCATCCCTCCCTCCCTCGCGCCATCCCTCCTGCCGTCCCTCCCTCCCGCCATCCCTCCCTCCCTCCCGCCATCCCTCCCTCCCTCGCGCCATCCCTCCCTCCCTCGCGCCATCCCTCCCTCCCTCCCGCCGTCCCTCCCTCCCGCCATCCCTGCCTCCCTCGCGCCATCCCTCCCTCCCTCCCGCCGTCCCTCCCTCCCGCCATCCCTCCCTCCCGCCGTCCCTCCCTCCCTCGCGCCGTCCCTCCCTCCCTCCCGCCGTTCCTCCCGCCATCCCTCCCTCCCTCGCGCCATCCCTCCCTCCCTCCTGCCGTCCCTCCCTCCCGCCATCCCTCCCTCCTGCCATCCCTCCCTCCCGCCGTCCCTCCCTCCCTCCCGCCATCCCTCCCTCCTGCCGTCCCTCCCTCCTGCCGTCCCTCCCTCCTGCCGTCCCTCCCTCCCGCCATCCCTCCCTCCCGCCATCCCTCCCTCCCTCCTGCCGTGTCCTCCCTCCCGCCATCCCTCCCTCCCTCCTGCCGTCCCTCCCTCCCTCCCGCCGTTCCTCCCGCCATCCCTCCCTCCCTCCCGCCATTCCTCCCTCGCTCCTGCCTTCCCTCCCTCCCGCCATCCCTCCCTCCCGCCGTCCCTCCCTCCCTCTCATTCTCAGTGGAAGGATAGATCCGCGTCAGACAGTCATAATGCTCATCACAGCTTCCCTATCTACTACTGCCTGCCATTCACTTGGTGTCCTGCAGACGCTGTGCAATAGCAGTGAGGTATTTTGCATTAAGCTCGGCAGCAGGCTGTAACTGCATGGCTGAGCTAAATGGGGCGGCGGTGCAATTAGTTTCCCCACTACTTATCTCGTTAAAGTAAATGAATTATTGATTTAACGACACTCATGCTTTTAGAAGAAGGCTCGCTGCTATTATGACTCTTTTCTCTTTGTTGTTCTGAAAGGCCACTGTCTCCTTACTCCACTCTTTTCTCTTTGTTGTTCTGAAAGGCCACTGACTCCTTACTCCACTCTTTTCTCTTTGTTGTTCTGAAAGGCCGCTGTCCATCTCCTTACTCCACTGTTTTCTCTTTGTTGTTCTGAAAGGCGATAATATTGAAATGGAAGGAGTATCAGACCACTGCAAATCTACCAAGACCTGGCCGTCCCTCTAAACTTTCAGCTCATACAAGGAGAAGACTGATCAGAGATGCAGCCAAGAGGCCCATGATCACTCTGGATGAACTGCAGAGATCTACAGCTGAGGTGGGAGACTCTGTCCATAGGACAACAATCAGTCGTATATTGCACAAATCTGGCCTTTATGGAAGAGTTGCAAGAAAGCCATTTCTTAAAGATATCCATAAAAAGTGTTGTTTAAAGTTTGCCACAAGCCACCTGGGAGACACACCAAACATGTGGAAGAAGGTGCTCTGGTCAGATGAAACCAAAATTGAACTTTTTGGCAACAATGGAAAACGTTATGTTTGGCGTAAAAGCAACACAGCTGAACACACCATCCCCACTGTCAAACATGGTGGTGGCAGCATCATGGTTTGGGCCTGCTTTTCTTCAGCAGGGACAGGGCAGATGGTTAAAATTGATGGGAAGATGGATGGAGCCAAATACAGGACCATTCTGGAAGAAAACCTGATGGAGTCTGCAAAAGACCTGAGACTGGGACAGAGATTTGTCTTCCAACAAGACAATGATCCAAAACATAAAGCAACATCTACAATGGAATGGTTCAAAAATAAACATATCCAGGTGTTAGAATGGCCAAGTCAAAGTCCAGACCTGAATCCAACCGAGAATCTGTGGAAAGAACTGAAAACTGCTGTTCACAAATGCTCTCCATCCAACCTCACTGAGCTCGAGCTGTTTTTGCAAGGAGGAATGGGAAAAAAAGTCTCTCGATGTGCAAAACTGATAGAGACATACCCCAAGCGACTTACAGCTGTAATCGCAGCAAAAGGTGGCGCTACAAAGTATTAACTTAAGGGGGCTGAATAATTTTGCACACCCAATTTTTCAGTTTTTGATTTGTTAAAAAAGTTTGAAATATCCAATAAATGTCGTTCCACTTCATGATTGTGTCCCACTTGTTGATTCTTCACAAAAAAATACAGTTTTATATCTGTTTGAAGCCTGAAATGTTGCAAAAGGTCGCAAAGTTCAAGGGGGCCGAAGACTTTCGCAAGGCACTGTATATCTTTTAGATGTTCTAGATCTCTTCTATATTCTATCTCTTGTATCTTCTATCTCTTCTGTCTTCTATCTCTTCTGTCTTCTATTTATTCTGTCTTCTGTATTTCATATTATATCTCCTGTATCTTATTTCTTCTGTCTCTTCTGTCTTCTATCTCGTCTGTCTTCTATATATTCTGTTTTCTATTTATTCTGTCTTCTATATCTTCTATCTTCTATCTCTTCTGTCTTCTATTTATTCTGTCATCTGTCTTCTATATTATATATCCTGTATCTTATTTCTTCTGTCTCTTCTGTCTTCTATCTCTTCTGTCTTCTATCTCCTCTGTCTTCTATCTCTTCTGTCTTCTATATTATATCTCCTGTATCTTATTTCTTCTGTCTCTTCTGTCTTCTATATTATATATATTCTGTACTTATATCTTCTGTCTCTTCTATCTTTTCTGTCTTCTATCTTTTCTGTCTTCTATCTTGTCTGTCTTCTATCTCTTCTGTCTTCTATATTATATATCCTGTATCTTATATATTTTCTGTCTTCTATCTCTTCTGTCTTCTATCTCTTATCTATCTCTTCTGTCTTCTATCTCATCTGTCTTCTATCTCGTCTGTCTTCTATCTTGTCTGTCTTCTATCTCGTCTGTCTTCTATCTCTTCTGTCTTCTATCTCTTCTGTCTTCTATCTCATCTGTCTTCTATCTCGTCTGTCTTCTATCTCCTCTGTCTTCTATCTCTTCTGTCTTCTATCTCTTGTATCTTCTATATTCAGTCTATTCTGCCTTCTATCTTCTATCTCTTGTGTACGTCTATCTTTTATAAATTCAATCTCTTCTATATTCTGTCTTCTATCTTTCTATCTTCTATGTCTTCTATCTTGTCTATGTTCAATCGTCTATATCTTCAGACAGCCAGACAAACACAGAGATACTCAGACAGACAAACAGCCCTAGTCAGTCCCCAATGGAATAAACACAAACCACAAAACAGACAGACAGACAGAGACAGACATTTAGCAGTCAAACAGTTGAAAACAGATAGCAACGGGCTGTATTAGCTTTGGTTGGAAAGAGTGGTGATACAACATTGAGTGAGTTACAAAATAAATGAGAAAACTGTTTAATGGCTGCCATGTTGCAACCACTCTGGGCCTTGGTTGGTCAGGCTACGTATCACACGGTCCAGTGATCACAGGGAGAAAGTCCAACTGGAACACTATTTCCTATTTAGTGGACTACTTTAGACCAGGGCCCATAGGGGATAGTGCACTACTTTTGACCAGGGCCCATAGGGGATAGTGCACTACTTTTGACCAGGGCCCATAGGGGATAGTGCATTACTTTTGACCAGGGCCCGTAGGGCATGTAGGAAATAGGATTCAATTTGGGATAGAGGCAAAGAGAGTTCAAGCCTCCAGTGGTCTCTAGGCTACCTGCTGTCATGCCTGGGAGTGCTGCACTTAACCTACTAAATCCTCACCTGTAAACATGGAGGTGGAGAGAGAGAGACAGAGAGAGAGAGAGAGAGAGAGAGAGAGATGAAGAGAGATGAAGGTGGGGGGAGAAAGAGAGAGAGATGGGGGGAGAGAGAGAAAGAGAGAGAGAGAGAGAGAGATGAAGAGAGATGAAGATGGGGAGAGAAAGAGAGAGAGATGGGGGAGAGAGAGAGAGAGAGAGAGAGAGAGAGAGAGAGAGAGAGAGGTAGCTAATACCATGCCCTTTGAGGCATATCTGCTGTGCATGAAAGCATCTGCTAAAGAGGGAGACGACGAATGGTCAAGAGGGGTTAGAGGAGAGAACTGGATGGGGGATACCTAGCCAGTTGCACAACACTGAATGCATTCAAACAAAATGTGTCCTCTGCTTTTAATCAGAGAGGTGTGGGGGGGGGGGGGGGGGGGGGGGGGGGCTGCCTTATTCCACGTCATCGGTGCCCAGGGAGCAGTTGTTTGTTGAGGGTTAACTGCCTTGCTCAAGGGCAGAATGGCAGATTTTTCCAGCTTGCTGGCTCTGGGTTTCGAACCAGTGACATTTTGGTTCATGGCCCAATGCCTTTAAATGCTACGAGGGGAGGGAGGGAGGGAGGGAGGGAGGAAGGGAGGGAGGGAGGGAGGGAGGGAGGGAAAGAGGGACACAGCCATAACAACTATGGTACTACTAGTACATAGTACCTTTGGATGGATGTGTGCTGTAGCACCAACGCCTGGTACACCTAGTATGTTGTAATGCAGAACGATATGATGATAGAAACCGTATTTATGAAACCCTGGGAATAAACCATGTTTGTGTCAGTGCTGCTTTGGCAAGACGTTATCAATAAGTAAAACTGCACTAACACGCACACACACACACACACACACACACACACACACACACACACACACACACACACACACACTCTCTCTGTCTCTCCTCCACAACATAGGGCTACTTGAAACAGAAACAATAAACATAGCAACATAAATGTCGACTCATAAATAAGAGATGCCATGATGTGTGTATGTGTGTGTGTGTGCATACGTGTGTGTGTGTGTGTGTGTGTGTGTGTGTGTGTGTGTGTGTGTGTGTGTGTGTGTGTGTGTGTGCATACACGTGTGGGTGTGTGTGTGTGTGTGTGTGTGTGTGAATCCCATGCCTTCTCTCTGTCTCTCCAGACCTTTACTTCCATACTCTTGACCTCAGTGATAATTAGCTACCTGTAACCTCTCTCTACAGGTCCCCTTCCCTCACCCCCCCATACTGCCATCCCTCTCTCTACGGGTCCACTTCCCCTTCCCTCACCCCCTCCATAATGCCATCCCTCTCTCTACAGGTCCACTTCCCCTTCCCTCACCCCTCCATAATGCCATCCCTCTCTCTACGGGTCCACTTCCCCTTCCCTCACCCCCTCCATAATGCCATCCCTCTCTCTACGGGTCCACTTCCCCTTCCCTCACCCCCTCCATAATGCCATCCCTCTCTCTACGGGTCCACTTCCCCTTCCCTCACCCCCTCCATAATGCCGTCCCTCTCTCTACGGGTCCACTTCCCCTTCCCTCACCCCCTCCATAATGCCATCCCTCTGTCTACGGGTCCACTTCCCCTTCCCTCACCCCCTCCATAATGCCTTCCCTCTCTCTACGGGTCCACTTCCCTCACCCCCTCCATAATGCCATCTCTCTCTCTCTACGGGTCCACTTCCCCTTCCCTCACCCCTCCATAATGCCATCCCTCTCTCTACGGGTCCACTTCCCCTTCCCTCACCCCCTCCATAATGCCATCCCTCTCTCTACGGGTCCACTTCCCCTTCCCTCACCCCTCCATAATGCCATCCCTCTCTCTACGGGTCTACTTCCCCTTCCCTCACCCCTCCATAATGCCATCCCTCTCTCTACAGGTCCACTTCCCCTTCCCTCACCCCTCCATAATGCCATCCCTCTCTCTACGGGTCCACTTCCCCTTCCCTCACCCCCTCCATAATGCCATCCCTCTCTCTACGGGTCTACTTCCCCTTCCCTCACCCCCTCCATAATGCCATCCCTCTCTCTGCGGGTCCACTTCCCCTTCCCTCACCCCCTCCATAATGCCATCCCTCTCTCTACGGGTCCACTTCCCCTTCCCTCACCCCTCCATAATGCCATCCCTCTCTCTACGGGTCTACTTCCCCTTCCCTCACCCCCTCCATAATGCCATCCCTCTCTCTGCGGGTCCACTTCCCCTCCCCTCACCCCCTCCATAATGCCATCCCTCTCTCTACGGGTCCACTTCCCCTTCCCTCACCCCCTCCATAATGCCATCCCTCTCTCTACGGGTCCACTTCCCCTTCCCTCACCCCCCCATAATGCCATCCCTCTCTCTACGGGTACACTTCCCCTTCCCTCACCCCCTCCATAATGCCATCCCTCTCTCTACGGGTCCACTTCCCCTTCCCTCACCCCTCCATAATGCCATCCCTCTCTCTACAGGTCTACTTCCCATTCCCTCACCCCCTCCATAAGGCCATCCCTCTCTCTACGGGTCTACTTCCCCTTCCCTCACCCCCTCCATAATGCCATCCCTCTCTCTGCGGGTCCACTTCCCCTTCCCTCACCCCCTCCATAATGCCATCCCTCTCTCTACGTGTCCACTTCCCCTTCCCTCACTCCCTCCGTAATGCCATCCCTCTCTCTACGGGGTCCACTTCCCCTTCCCTCCATTCCTCTGTCCCTCCCTCCATTTCTTCCTCCATTTCTTCCTCCCTCCAATTAACCTCAAACCCAGGGCAAACCCACAGCTCTAATAACTGATTGGCCAGTGGCAGCCCAGCCCGGGTGCTGAGAAATGAGTGAATCACTGGTATCCACGGAAAAGTGATTGATAATGGTGGGGTGGTTATCTTCTAGTACTGTCTATAATGGTTGGGTGGTTATCTTCTGGGACACCGTGAAGTCCATGGAGAACAAGAGCACCTCCTCCCAGCTGCCCACTGCACTGAGGCTAGGTAACACGGTCACCACCGATAAATCCATGATTATCGAAAACTTCAACAAGCATTTCTCAACGGCTGGCCATGCCTTCCGCCTGGCTACTCAAACCTCGGCCAACAGCTCCCCCCCCCCCCCCCCCCGCAGCTACTCGCCCAAGCCTCTCCAGGTTCTCCTTTACCCAAATGCAGATAGCAGATGTTCTGAAAGAGCTGCAAAACCTGGACCCGTACAAATCAGCTGGGCTTGACAATCTGGACCCTCTATTTCTGAAACTATCCTCCGCCATTGTCGCAACCCCTATTACCAGCCTGTTCAACCTCTCTTTCATATCGTCTGAGATCCCCAAGGATTGGAAAGCTGCCGCAGTCATCCCCTTCTTCAAAGGGGGAGACACCCTGGACCCAAACTGTTACAGACCTATATCCATCCTGCCCTGCCTATCTAAGGTCTTCGAAAGCCAAGTCAACAAACAGGTCACTGACCATCTCGAATCCCACCGTACCTTCTCCGCTGTGCAATCTGGTTTCCGAGCCAGTCACGGGTGCACCTCAGCCACGCTCAAGGTACTAAACGATATCATAACCGCCATCGATAAAAGACAGTACTGTGCAGCCGTCTTCATCGACCTTGCCAAGGCTTTCGACTCTGTCAATCACCATATTCTTATCGGCAGACTCAGTAGCCTCGGTTTTTCTGATGACTGCCTTGCCTGGTTCACCAACTACTTTGCAGACAGAGTTCAGTGTGTCAAATCGGAGGGCATGCTGTCCGGTCCTCTGGCAGTCTCTATGGGGGTGCCACAGGGTTCAATTCTCGGGCCGACTCTTTTCTCTGTATATATCAATGATGTTGCTCTTGCTGCAGGCGATTCCCTGATCCACCTCTACGCAGACGACACCATTCTATATACTTCCGGCCCGTCCTTGGACACTGTGCTATCTAACCTCCAAACGAGCTTCAATGCAATGCAACACTCCTTCCGTGGCCTCCAACTGCTCTTAAACGCTAGTAAAACCAAATGCATGCTTTTCAACCGTTCGCTGCCTGCACCAGCACGCCTGACTAGCATCACCACCCTGGATGGTTCCGACCTTGAATATGTGGACATCTATAAGTACCTAGGTGTCTGGCTAAACTGTAAACTCTCCTTCCAGACTCATATCAAACATCTCCAATCGAAAATCAAATCTAGAGTCGGCTTTCTATTCCGCAACAAAGCCTCCTTCACTCCAAACTTACCCTAGTAAAACTGACTATCCTACCGATCCTCGACTTCGGCGATGTCATCTACAAAATTGCTTCCAACACTCTTCTCAGCAAACTGGATGCAGTTTATCACAGTGCCATCCGTTTTGTCACTAAAGCACCTTATACCACCCACCACTGCGACCTGTATGCTCTAGTCGGCTGGCCCTCGCTACATATTCGTCGCCAGACCCACTGGCTCCAGGTCATCTACAAGTCCATGCTAGGTAAAGCTCCGCCTTATCTCAGTTCACTGGTCACGATGGCAACACCCACCCGTAACACGCGCTCCAGCAGGTGTATCTCACTGATCATCCCTAAAGCCAACACCTCATTTGGCCGCCTTTCGTTCCAGTTCTCTGCTGCCTGTGACTGGAACGAATTGCAAAAATCGCTGAAGTTGGGGACTTTTATCTCCCTCACCAACTTCAAACATCTGCTATCTGAGCAGCTAAACGATCGCTGCAGCTGTACATAGTCTATCGGTAAATAGCCCACCCATTTTTACCTACCTCATCCCCATACTGTTTTTATTTATTTACTTTTCTGCTCTTTTGCACACCAATATCTCTACCTGCATATGACCATCTGATCATTTATCACTCCAGTGTTAATCTGCAAAATTGAAATTGTTTGCCTACCTCCTCATGCCTTTTGCACACAATGTATATAGACTCTCCTTTTTTTCTACTGTGTTATTGACTTGTTAATTGTTTACTCCATGTGTAACTCTGTGTTGTCTGTTCACACTGCAAGGCTTTATCTTGGCCATGTCGCAGTTGCAAATGAGAACTTGTTCTCAACTAGCCTACCTGGTTAAATAAAGATGAAATAAATAAAATAAATAAAAATACAAATCTTCTAGTACTGTCTATAATGGTGGGGTGGTTATCTTCTAGTACTGTCTATAATGGTGGGGTGGTTATCTTCTAGTACTGTCTATAATGGTGGGGTGGTTATCTTCTAGTACTGTCTATAATGGTGGGGTGGTTATCTTCTAGTACTGTCTATAATGGTGGGGTGGTTATCTTCTAGTACTGTCTATAATGGTGGGGTGGTTATCTTCTAGTACTGTCTATAGTAGTGGGGTGGTTATCTTCTAGTACTGTCTATAATGGTGGGGTGGTTATCTTCTAGTACTGTCTATAATGGTGGGGTGGTTATCTTCTAGTACTGTCTATAATGGTGGGGTGGTTATCTTCTAGTACTGTCTATAATGGTGGGGTGGTTATCTTCTAGTACTGTCTATAATGGTGGGGTGGTTATCTTCTAGTACTGTCTATAATGGTGGGGTGGTTATCTTCTAGTACTGTCTATAATGGTGGGGTGGTTATCTTCTAGTACTGTCTATAGTAGTGGGGTGGTTATCTTCTAGTACTGTCTATAATGGTGGGGTGGTTATCTTCTAGTACTGTCTATAGTGGTGGGGTGGTTATCTTCTAGTACTGTCTATAATGGTGGGGTGGTTATCTTCTAGTACTGTCTATAATGGTGGGGTGGTTATCTTCTAGTACTGTCTATAATGGTGGGGTGGTTATCTTCTAGTACTGTCTATAGTGGTGGGGTGGTTATCTTCTAGTACTGTCTATAGTAGTGGGGTGGTTATCTTCTAGTACTGTCTATAATGGTGGGGTGGTTATCTTCTAGTACTGTCTATAATGGTGGGGTGGTTATCTTCTAGTACTGTCTATAGTAGTGGGGTGGTTATCTTCTAGTACTGTCTATAATGGTGGGGTGGTTATCTTCTAGTACTGTCTATAATGGTGGGGTGGTTATCTTCTAGTACTGTCTATAATGGTGGGGTGGTTATCTTCTAGTACTGTCTATAATGGTGGGGTGGTTATCTTCTAGTACTGTCTATAATGGTGGGGTGGTTATCTTCTAGTACTGTCTATAATGGTGGGGTGGTTATCTTCTAGTACTGTCTATAATGGTGGGTTGGTTATCTTCTAGTACTGTCTATAATGGTGGGGTGGTTATCTTCTAGTACTGTCTATAGTAGTGGGGTGGTTATCTTCTAGTACTGTCTATAATGGTGGGGTGGTTATCTTCTAGTACTGTCTATAGTGGTGGGGTGGTTATCTTCTAGTACTGTCTATAATGGTGGGGTGGTTATCTTCTAGTACTGTCTATAATGGTGGGGTGGTTATCTTCTAGTACTGTCTATAATGGTGGGGTGGTTATCTTCTAGTACTGTCTATAGTGGTGGGGTGGTTATCTTCTAGTACTGTCTATAATGGTGGGGTGGTTATCTTCTAGTACTGTCTATAATGGTGGGGTGGTTATCTTCTAGTACTGTCTATAATGGTGGGGTGGTTATCTTCTAGTACTGTCTATAGTAGTGGGGTGGTTATCTTCTAGTACTGTCTATAATGGTGGGGTGGTTATCTTCTAGTACTGTCTATAATGGTGGGGTGGTTATCTTCTAGTACTGTCTATAATGGTGGGGTGGTTATCTTCTAGTACTGTCTATAATGGTGGGGTGGTTATCTTCTAGTACTGTCTATAATGGTGGGGTGGTTATCTTCTAGTACTGTCTATAATGGTGGGGTGGTTATCTTCTAGTACTGTCTATAATGGTGGGTTGGTTATCTTCTAGTACTGTCTATAATGGTGGGGTGGTTATCTTCTAGTACTGTCTATAGTAGTGGGGTGGTTATCTTCTAGTACTGTCTATAATGGTGGGGTGGTTATCTTCTAGTACTGTCTATAGTGGTGGGGTGGTTATCTTCTAGTACTGTCTATAATGGTGGGGTGGTTATCTTCTAGTACTGTCTATAATGGTGGGGTGGTTATCTTCTAGTACTGTCTATAATGGTGGGGTGGTTATCTTCTAGTACTGTCTATAGTGGTGGGGTGGTTATCTTCTAGTACTGTCTATAATGGTGGGGTGGTTATCTTCTAGTACTGTCTATAATGGTGGGGTGGTTATCTTCTAGTACTGTCTATAGTGGTGGGGTGTTTATCTTCTAGTACTGTCTATAATGGTGGGGTGGTTATCTTCTAGTACTGTCTATAGTAGTGGGGTGGTTATCTTATAGTACTGTCTATAGTGGTGGGGTGGTTATCTTCTAGTACTGTCTATAGTGGTGGGGTGGTTATCTTCTAGAACTGTCCATAATGGTGGGGTGGTTATCTTCTAGTACTGTCTATAATGGCGGGGTGGTTATCTTCTAGTACTGTCTATAGTGGTGGGGTGGTTATCTTCTAGTACTGTCTATAATGGTGGGGTGGTTATCTTCTAGTACTGTCTATAGTGGTGGGGTGGTTATCTTCTAGTACTGTCTATAATGGTGAGGTGGTTATCTTCTAGTACTGTCTATAGTAGTGGGGTGGTCATCTTCTAGTACTGTCTATAGTGGTGGGGTGGTTATCTTCTAGTACTGTCTATAATGGTGGGGTGGTTATCTTCTAGTACTGTCTATAATGGTGGGGTGGTTATCTTCTAGTACTGTCTATAATGATGGGGTGGTTATCTTCTAGTACTGTCTATAATGGTGGGGTGGTTATCTTCTAGTACTGTCTATAATGGTGGGGTGGTTATCTTCTAGTACTGTCTATAATGGTGGGGTGGTTATCTTCTAGTACTGTCTATAATGGTGGGGTGGTTATCTTCTAGTACTGTCTATAATGGTGGGGTGGTTATCTTCTAGTACTGTCTATAATGGTGGGGTGGTTATCTTCTAGTACTGTCTATAGTAGTGGGGTGGTTATCTTCTAGTACTGTCTATAATGGTGGGGTGGTTATCTTCTAGTACTGTCTATAGTGGTGGGGTGGTTATCTTCTAGTACTGTCTATAATGGTGGGGTGGTTATCTTCTAGTACTGTCTATAATGGTGGGGTGGTTATCTTCTAGTACTGTCTATAGTAGTGGGGTGGTTATCTTCTAGTACTGTCTATAGTGGTTGGGTGGTTATCTTCTAGTACTGTCTATAATGGTGGGGTGGTTATCTTCTAGTACTGTCTATAGTAGTGGGGTGGTTATCTTCTAGTACTGTCTATAATGGTGGGGTGGTTATCTTCTAGTACTGTCTATAATGGTTATGGTTATCTTCTAGTACTGTCTATAATGGTGGGGTGGTTATCTTCTAGTACTGTCTATAGTAGTGGGGTGGTTATCTTCTAGTACTGTCTATAATGGTGGGGTGGTTATCTTCTAGTACTGTCTATAATGGTGGGGTGGTTATCTTCTAGTACTGTCTATAATGGTGGGGTGGTTATCTTCTAGTACTGTCTATAATGGTGGGGTGGTTATCTTCTAGTACTGTCTATAATGGTGGGGTGGTTATCTTCTAGTACTGTCTATAATGGTGGGGTTGTTATCTTCTAGTACTGTCTATAATGGTGGGGTGGTTATCTTCTAGTACTGTCTATAATGGTGGGGTGGTTATCTTCTAGTACTGTCTATAGTAGTGGGGTGGTTATCTTCTAGTACTGTCTATAGTGGTGGGGTGTTTATCTTCTAGTACTGTCTATAATGGTGGGGTGGTTATCTTCTAGTACTGTCTATAGTAGTGGGGTGGTTATCTTCTAGTACTGTCTATAGTGGTGGGGTGGTTATCTTCTAGTACTGTCTATAGTGGTGGGGTGGTTATCTTCTAGTACTGTCCATAATGGTGGGGTGGTTATCTTCTAGTACTGTCTATAATGGCGGGGTGGTTATCTTCTAGTACTGTCTATAGTGGTGGGGTGGTTATCTTCTAGTACTGTCTATAATGGTGGGGTGGTTATCTTCTAGTACTGTCTATAGTGGTGGGGTGGTTATCTTCTAGTACTGTCTATAATGGTGAGGTGGTTATCTTCTAGTACTGTCTATAGTAGTGGGGTGGTCATCTTCTAGTACTGTCTATAGTGGTGGGGTGGTTATCTTCTAGTACTGTCTATAATGGTGGGGTGGTTATCTTCTAGTACTGTCTATAATGGTGGGGTGGTTATCTTCTAGTACTGTCTATAATGATGGGGTGGTTATCTTCTAGTACTGTCTATAATGGTGGGGTGGTTATCTTCTAGTACTGTCTATAATGGTGGGGTGGTTATCTTCTAGTACTGTCTATAATGGTGGGGTGGTTATCTTCTAGTACTGTCTATAATGGTGGGGTGGTTATCTTCTAGTACTGTCTATAATGGTGGGGTGGTTATCTTCTAGTACTGTCTATAATGGTGGGGTGGTTATCTTCTAGTACTGTCTATAGTAGTGGGGTGGTTATCTTCTAGTACTGTCTATAATGGTGGGGTGGTTATCTTCTAGTACTGTCTATAGTGGTGGGGTGGTTATCTTCTAGTACTGTCTATAATGGTGGGGTGGTTATCTTCTAGTACTGTCTATAATGGTGGGGTGGTTATCTTCTAGTACTGTCTATAATGGTGGGGTGGTTATCTTCTAGTACTGTCTATAGTGGTGGGGTGGTTATCTTCTAGTACTGTCTATAATGGTGGGGTGGTTATCTTCTAGTACTGTCTATAATGGTGGGGTGGTTATCTTCTAGTACTGTCTATAATGGTGGGGTGGTTATCTTCTAGTACTGTCTATAGTAGTGGGGTGGTTATCTTCTAGTACTGTCTATAGTAGTGGGGTGGTTATCTTCTAGTACTGTCTATAATGGTGGGGTGGTTATCTTCTAGTACTGTCTATAGTGGTGGGGTGGTTATCTTCTAGTACTGTCTATAGTAGTGGGGTGGTTATCTTCTAGTACTGTCTATAATGGTGGGGTGGTTATCTTCTAGTACTGTCTATAGTGGTGGGGTGGTTATCTTCTAGTACTGTCTATAATGGCGGGGTGGTTATCTTCTAGTACTGTCTATAATGATGGGGTGGTTATCTTCTAGTACTGTCTATAATGGTGGGGTGGTTATCTTCTAGTACTGTCTATAATGGTGGGGTGGTTATCTTCTAGTACTGTCTATAATGGCGGGGTGGTTATCTTCTAGTACTGTCTATAGTGGTGGGGTGGTTATCTTCTAGTACTGTCTATAATGGTGGGGTGGTTATCTTCTAGTACTGTCTATAGTAGTGGGGTGGTTATCTTCTAGTACTGTCTATAGTGGTGGGGTGGTTATCTTCTAGTACTGTCTATAGTGGTGGGGTGGTTATCTTCTAGTACTGTCTATAATGGTGGGGTGGTTATCTTCTAGTACTGTCTATAATGGTGGGGTGGTTATCTTCTAGTACTGTCTATAGTAGTGGGGTGGTTATCTTCTAGTACTGTCTATAGTGGTGGGGTGTTTATCTTCTAGTACTGTCTATAATGGTGGGGTGGTTATCTTCTAGTACTGTCTATAGTAGTGGGGTGGTTATCTTCTAGTACTGTCTATAATGATGGGGTGGTTATCTTCTAGTACTGTCTATAATGGTGGGGTGGTTATCTTCTAGTACTGTCTATAATGGTGGGGTGGTTATCTTCTAGTACTGTCTATAATGGTGGGGTGGTTATCTTCTAGTACTGTCTATAATGGTGGGGTGGTTATCTTCTAGTACTGTCTATAATGGTGGGGTGGTTATCTTCTAGTACTGTCTATAATGGTGGGGTGGTTATCTTCTAGTACTGTCTATAATGGTGGGGTGGTTATCTTCTAGTACTGTCTATAGTAGTGGGGTGGTTATCTTCTAGTACTGTCTAAAATGGTGGGGTGGTTATCTTCTAGTACTGTCTATAGTGGTGGGGTGGTTATCTTCTAGTACTGTCTATAATGGTGGGGTGGTTATCTTCTAGTACTGTCTATAATGGTGGGGTGGTTATCTTCTAGTACTGTCTATAATGGTGGGGTGGTTATCTTCTAGTACTGTCTATAGTGGTGGGGTGGTTATCTTCTAGTACTGTCTATAATGGTGGGGTGGTTATCTTCTAGTACTGTCTATAATGGTGGGGTGGTTATCTTCTAGTACTGTCTATAATGGTGGGGTGGTTATCTTCTAGTACTGTCTATAGTAGTGGGGTGGTTATCTTCTAGTACTGTCTATAGTAGTGGGGTGGTTATCTTCTAGTACTGTCTATAATGGTGGGGTGGTTATCTTCTAGTACTGTCTATAGTGGTGGGGTGGTTATCTTCTAGTACTGTCTATAATGGCGGGGTGGTTATCTTCTAGTACTGTCTATAATGATGGGGTGGTTATCTTCTAGTACTGTCTATAATGGTGGGGTGGTTATCTTCTAGTACTGTCTATAATGGTGGGGTGGTTATCTTCTAGTACTGTCTATAATGGCGGGGTGGTTATCTTCTAGTACTGTCTATAGTGGTGGGGTGGTTATCTTCTAGTACTGTCTATAATGGTGGGGTGGTTATCTTCTAGTACTGTCTATAGTAGTGGGGTGGTTATCTTCTAGTACTGTCTATAGTGGTGGGGTGGTTATCTTCTAGTACTGTCTATAGTGGTGGGGTGGTTATCTTCTAGTACTGTCTATAATGGTGGGGTGGTTATCTTCTAGTACTGTCTATAATGGTGGGGTGGTTATCTTCTAGTACTGTCTATAGTAGTGGGGTGGTTATCTTCTAGTACTGTCTATAGTGGTGGGGTGTTTATCTTCTAGTACTGTCTATAATGGTGGGGTGGTTATCTTCTAGTACTGTCTATAGTAGTGGGGTGGTTATCTTCTAGTACTGTCTATAATGGTGGGGTGGTTATCTTCTAGTACTGTCTATAGTGGTGGGGTGGTTATCTTCTAGTACTGTCTATAGTGGTGGGGTGGTTATCTTCTAGTACTGTCTATAATGGTGGGGTGGTTATCTTCTAGTACTGTCTATAGTAGTGGGGTGGTTATCTTCTAGTACTGTCTATAATGGTGGGGTGGTTATCTTCTAGTACTGTCTATAGTGGTGGGGTGGTTATCTTCTAGTACTGTCTATAGTGGTGGGGTGGTTATCTTCTAGTACTGTCTATAATGGTGGGGTGGTTATCTTCTAGTACTGTCTATAATGGTGGGGTGGTTATCTTCTAGTACTGTCTATAGTAGTGGGGTGGTTATCTTCTAGTACTGTCTATAGTGGTGGGGTGTTTATCTTCTAGTACTGTCTATAATGGTGGGGTGGTTATCTTCTAGTACTGTCTATAGTAGTGGGGTGGTTATCTTCTAGTACTGTCTATAGTGGTGGGGTGGTTATCTTCTAGTACTGTCTATAGTGGTGGGGTGGTTATCTTCTAGTACTGTCTATAATGGTGGGGTGGTTATCTTCTAGTACTGTCTATAGTGGTGGGGTGGTTATCTTCTAGTACTGTCTATAATGGTGAGGTGGTTATCTTCTAGTACTGTCTTTAGTAGTGGGGTGGTCATCTTCTAGTACTGTCTATAGTGGTGGGGTGGTTATCTTCTAGTACTGTCTATAATGGTGGGGTGGTTATCTTCTAGTACTGTCTATAATGGTGGGGTGGTTATCTTCTAGTACTGTCTATAATGATGGGGTGGTTATCTTCTAGTACTGTCTATAATGGTGGGGTGGTTATCTTCTAGTACTGTCTATAATGGTGGGGTGGTTATCTTCTAGTACTGTCTATAATGGTGGGGTGGTTATCTTCTAGTACTGTCTATAATGGTGGGGTGGTTATCTTCTAGTACTGTCTATAATGGTGGGGTGGTTATCTTCTAGTACTGTCTATAATGGTGGGGTGGTTATCTTCTAGTACTGTCTATAGTAGTGGGGTGGTTATCTTCTAGTACTGTCTATAATGGTGGGGTGGTTATCTTCTAGTACTGTCTATAGTGGTGGGGTGGTTATCTTCTAGTACTGTCTATAATGGTGGGGTGGTTATCTTCTAGTACTGTCTATAATGGTGGGGTGGTTATCTTCTAGTACTGTCTATAATGGTGGGGTGGTTATCTTCTAGTACTGTCTATAGTGGTGGGGTGGTTATCTTCTAGTACTGTCTATAATGGTGGGGTGGTTATCTTCTAGTACTGTCTATAATGGTGGGGTGGTTATCTTCTAGTACTGTCTATAATGGTGGGGTGGTTATCTTCTAGTACTGTCTATAGTAGTGGGGTGGTTATCTTCTAGTACTGTCTATAGTAGTGGGGTGGTTATCTTCTAGTACTGTCTATAATGGTGGGGTGGTTATCTTCTAGTACTGTCTATAGTGGTGGGGTGGTTATCTTCTAGTACTGTCTATAATGGCGGGGTGGTTATCTTCTAGTACTGTCTATAATGATGGGGTGGTTATCTTCTAGTACTGTCTATAATGGTGGGGTGGTTATCTTCTAGTACTGTCTATAATGGTGGGGTGGTTATCTTCTAGTACTGTCTATAATGGTGGGGTGGTTATCTTCTAGTACTGTCTATAATGGTGGGGTGGTTATCTTCTAGTACTGTCTATAGTAGTGGGGTGGTTATCTTCTAGTACTGTCTATAATGGTGGGGTGGTTATCTTCTAGTACTGTCTATAGTGGTGGGGTGGTTATCTTCTAGTACTGTCTATAGTGTGGGGTGGTTATCTTCTAGTACTGTCTATAATGGTGGGGTGGTTATCTTCTAGTACTGTCTATAGTAGTGGGGTGGTTATCTTCTAGTACTGTCTATAGTAGTGGGGTGGTTATCTTCTAGTACTGTCTCTAATGGTGGGGTGGTTATCTTCTAGTACTGTCTATAATGGTGGGGTGGTTATCTTCTAGTACTGTCTATAATGGTGGGGTGGTTATCTTCTAGTACTGTCTATAGTGGTGGGGTGGTTATCTTCTAGTACTGTCTATAATGGTGGGGTGGTTATCTTCTAGTACTGTCTATAATGGTGGGGTGGTTATCTTCTAGTACTGTCTATAGTAGTGGGGTGGTTATCTTCTAGTACTGTCTATAAAGGGTGGGGTGGTTATCTTCTAGTACTGTCTATTGTAGTGGGGTGGTTATCTTCTAGTACTGTCTATAGTGGTTGGGTGGTTATCTTCTAGTACTGTCTATAATGGTGGGGTGGTTATCTTCTAGTACTGTCTATAGTAGTGGGGTGGTTATCTTCTAGTACTGTCTATAATGGTGGGGTGGTTATCTTCTAGTACTGTCTATAATGGTTATGGTTATCTTCTAGTACTGTCTATAATGGTGGGGTGGTTATCTTCTAGTACTGTCTATAGTAGTGGGGTGGTTATCTTCTAGTACTGTCTATAATGGTGGGGTGGTTATCTTCTAGTACTGTCTATAATGGTGGGGTGGTTATCTTCTAGTACTGTCTATAATGGTGGGGTGGTTATCTTCTAGTACTGTCTATAATGGTGGGGTGGTTATCTTCTAGTACTGTCTATAATGGTGGGGTGGTTATCTTCTAGTACTGTCTATAATGGTGGGGTTGTTATCTTCTAGTACTGTCTATAATGGTGGGGTGGTTATCTTCTAGTACTGTCTATAATGGTGGGGTGGTTATCTTCTAGTACTGTCTATAGTAGTGGGGTGGTTATCTTCTAGTACTGTCTATAGTGGTGGGGTGTTTATCTTCTAGTACTGTCTATAATGGTGGGGTGGTTATCTTCTAGTACTGTCTATAGTAGTGGGGTGGTTATCTTCTAGTACTGTCTATAGTGGTGGGGTGGCTATCTTCTAGTACTGTCTATAGTGGTGGGGTGGTTATCTTCTAGTACTGTCCATAATGGTGTGGTGGTTATCTTCTAGTACTGTCTATAATGGCGGGGTGGTTATCTTCTAGTACTGTCTATAGTGGTGGGGTGGTTATCTTCTAGTACTGTCTATAATGGTGGGGTGGTTATCTTCTAGTACTGTCTATAGTGGTGGGGTGGTTATCTTCTAGTACTGTCTATAATGGTGAGGTGGTTATCTTCTAGTACTGTCTATAGTAGTGGGGTGGTCATCTTCTAGTACTGTCTATAGTGGTGGGGTGGTTATCTTCTAGTACTGTCTATAATGGTGGGGTGGTTATCTTCTAGTACTGTCTATAATGGTGGGGTGGTTATCTTCTAGTACTGTCTATAATGATGGGGTGGTTATCTTCTAGTACTGTCTATAATGGTGGGGTGGTTATCTTCTAGTACTGTCTATAATGGTGGGGTGGTTATCTTCTAGTACTGTCTATAATGGTGGGGTGGTTATCTTCTAGTACTGTCTATAATGGTGGGGTGGTTATCTTCTAGTACTGTCTATAGTAGTGGGGTGGTTATCTTCACTTCACTGCAGCCGAGGTGAGTAAGACATTTAAACGTGTTAACCCTCGCAAGGCTGCAGGCCCAGATGGCATCCCCAGCCGCGCCCTCAGAGCATGCGCAGACCAGCTGGCCGGTGTGTTTACGGACATATTCAATCAATCCCTATAGCAGTCTGCTGTTCCCACATGCTTCAAGAGGGCCACCATTGTTCCTGTTCCCAAGAAAGCTAAGGTAACTGAGCTAAATGACTACCGCCCCGTAGCACTCACATCCGTCATCATGAAGTGCTTTGAGAGACTAGTCAAGGACCATATCACCTCCACCCTACCTGACACCCTAGACCCACTCCAATTTGCTTACCGCCCAAATAGGTCCACAGACGATGCAATCTCAACCACACTGCACACTGCCCTAACCCATCTGGACAAGAGGAATACCTATGTGAGAATGCTGTTCATCGACTACAGCTCGGCATTCAACACCATAGTACCCTCCAAGCTCGTCATCAAGCTCGAGACCCTGGGTCTCGACCCCGCCCTGTGCAACTGGGTACTGGACTTCCTGACGGGCCGCCCCCAGGTGGTGAGGGTAGGCAACAACATCTCCTCCCCGCTGATCCTCAACACTGGGGCCCCACAAGGTTGCGTTCTGAGCCCTCTCCTGTACTCCCTGTTCACCCACGACTGCGTGGCCACGCACGCCTCCAACTCAATCATCAAGTTTGCGGACGACACAACAGTGGTAGGCTTGATTACCAACAACGATGAGACGGCCTACAGGGAGGAGGTGAGGGCCCTCGGAGTGTGGTGTCAGGAAAACAACCTCACACTCAACGTCAACAAAACTAAGGAGATGATTGTGGACTTCAGGAAACAGCAGAGGGAACACCCCCCTATCCACATCGATGGAACAGTAGTGGAGAGGGTAGCAAGTTTTAAGTTCCTCGGCATACACATCACAGACAAACTGAATTGGTCCACTCACACAGACAGCATCGTGAAGAAGGCGCAGCAGCGCCTCTTCAACCTCAGGAGGCTGAAGAAATTCGGCTTGTCACCAAAAGCACTCACAAACTTCTACAGATGCACAATCGAGAGCATCCTGGCGGGCTGTATCACCGCCTGGTATGGCAACTGCACCGCCCTCAACCGTAAGGCTCTCCAGAGGGTAGTGAGGTCTGCACAACGCATCACCGGGGGCAAACTACCTGCCCTCCAGGACACCTACACCACCCGATGTCACAGGAAGGCCATAAAGATCATCAAGGACATCAACCACCCGAGCCACTGCCTGTTCACCCCGCTATCATCCAGAAGGCGAGGTCAGTACAGGTGCATCAAAGCTGGGACCGAGAGACTGAAAAACAGCTTCTATCTCAAGGCCATCAGACTGTTAAACAGCCACCACTAACACTGAGTGGCTGCTGCCAACACACTGTCACTGACTCAACTCCAGCCACTTTAATAATGGGAATTGATGGGAAATGATGTAAATATATCACTAGCCACTTTAAACAATGCTACCTTATATAAATGTTACTTACCCTACATTATTCATCTCATACGCATACGTATATACTGTACTCTATATCATCGACGGTATCCTTATGTAATACATGTATCACTAGCCACTTTATACTATACTATGCCACTTTGTTTACATACTCATCTCATTTGTACATACTGTACCCGATACCATCTACTGTATCTTGCCTATGCTGCTCTGTACCATCACTCATTCATATATCCTTATGTACATATTCTTTATCCCCTTACACTGTGTACAAGACAGTAGTTTTGGAATTGTTAGTTAGATTACTTGTTATTACTGCATTGTCGGAACTAGAAGCACAAGCATTTCGCTACACTCGCATTAACATCTGCTAACCATGTGTATGTGACAAATAAAATTTGATTTGATTTGATTTCTAGTACTGTCTATAATGGTGGGGTGGTTATCTTCTAGTACTGTCTATAGTAGTGGGGTGGTTATCTTCTAGTACTGTCTATAATGGTGGGGTGGTTATCTTCTAGTACTGTCTATAGTAGTGGGGTGGTTATCTTCTAGTACTGTCTATAATGGTGGGGTGGTTATCTTCTAGTACTGTCTATAATGGTGGGGTGGTTATCTTCTAGTACTGTCTATAATGGTGGGGTGGTTATCTTCTAGTACTGTCTATAATGGTGGGGTGGTTATCTTCTAGTACTGTCTATAATGGTGGGGTGGTTATCTTCTAGTACTGTCTATAATGGTGGGGTTGTTATCTTCTAGTACTGTCTATAATGGTGGGGTGGTTATCTTCTAGTACTGTCTATAATGGTGGGGTGGTTATCTTCTAGTACTGTCTATAGTAGTGGGGTGGTTATCTTCTAGTACTGTCTATAGTGGTGGGGTGGTTATCTTCTAGTACTGTCTATAATGGTGGGGTGGTTATCTTCTAGTACTGTCTATAGTAGTGGGGTGGTTATCTTCTAGTACTGTCTATAGTGGTGGGGTGGTTATCTTCTAGTACTGTCTGTAGTGGTGGGGTGGTTATCTTCTAGTACTGTCTATAATGGTGGGGTGGTTATCTTCTAGTACTGTCTATAATGGCGGGGTGGTTATCTTCTAGTACTGTCTATAGTGGTGGGGTGGTTATCTTCTAGTACTGTCTATAATGGTGGGGTGGTTATCTTCTAGTACTGTCTATAGTAGTGGGGTGGTTATCTTCTAGTACTGTCTATAGTGGTGGGGTGGTTATCTTCTAGTACTGTCTATAGTGGTGGGGTGGTTATCTTCTAGTACTGTCTATAGTGGTTGGGTGGTTATCTTCTAGTACTGTCTATAATGGTGGGGTGGTTATCTTCTAGTACTGTCTATAGTGGTGGGGTGGTTATCTTCTAGTACTGTCTGTCCTTAAACATATATGTCGCCTGGATGATGACAAAAAAAATATTTCCCTGATGATCTTTGCACCTCTTCTCCTCTCCTTCCTCTCTGTCTTCCTTTCTTCAAATCCTCTGTCGCCTCTCTTTCCTCTCTGTCCTCCCTTCTTCAAATCCTTTATCTCCTCTCCCTCCTCCCTCCTCCTCCCCGCTTCACTGTCCCCTCTTCCTCTCCCTCCCTTCTTCCTCTACCTCCCCTCTCCCTCTCTGCTCTGACCCCTCTCCCCCTCCTCCCTACTCCCCTCTTCCTCCCCTCTCCCTCTCTTCACTGTCCCCTCTTCCTCTCCCTCCCCTCTTCCTCTCTGCTCTGACCCCTCTCCCCCTCCTCCCTACTCCCCTCTTCCTCTCCCTCCCCTTTCATTCTCTTCACTGTCCCATCTCTTTCTCTCTAAATGCTTCCTCCCCACTTCCTCTCCCTCCTCCCCTCTGCTCTGACCCCTCTCCCCCTCCTCCCTACTCCCTTCCTCCGCTCCCCCTTCCTTCCTCCCTCTGCTCTGAACCCTCTCCCCCTCCTCCCTACTCCCCTCCCCTCTCCCTCCTCCCCTCTGCTCTGACCCCTCTCCCCCTCCTCCCTACTCCCCTCCTCCCCTCCCATCCCCTCTCATTCTCTTCACTGTCCCCTTCTTTCTCTCAAGATGCTTCCACCCCTCTTCCTCTCCCTCCTCCACTCTGCTCTGACCCCTCTCCCCCTCCTCCCTACTCCCCTCCTCCCTTCCCCTTCTTTCTCTCAAGATGCTTCCACCTCTCTTCCTCTCCCTCCTCCCCTCTGCTCTGACCCCTCTCCCCCTCCTCCCTACTCCCCTCCTCCCCTCCCCTCCCCTCTCCCTCCTCCCCTCTGCTCTGACCCCTCTCCCCCTCCTCCCTACTCCCCTCCTCCCCTCCCCTCTCCCTCCTCCCCTCTGCTCTGACCCCTCTCCCCCTCCTCCCTACTCCCCTCCTCCCCTCCCCTCTCTTTCTCTCTAGATGCTTCCATCCCTCAGGGACTAAACAACACTTTCTAAAGAATCCCAAACTTTCTCTCTACTTTCCTCCTCCTCCCCCCTCCCCTCTCTTTCTCTCTCCTTTCCTCCCCCCTCCTCCTCCTCCCTCTCCCCTCTCTTTCTCTCTCCTTTCCTCCTCCTC
>NC_092166.1:79453347-79468347 GCF_045791955.1 Oncorhynchus clarkii lewisi | reverse complement strand
CCTTCCCTATCTGTCTCTCCTTCCCACTCTATCTATCTATCTCTCTATATCAATTCAATTCAATTCAATTCAATTCAAGGGCTTTATTGGCATGGGAAACATGTGTTAACATTGCCAAAGCAAGTGAGGTAGACAACATACAAAGTGAAAATATAAAGTGAAAAACAACAAAAATTAACAGTAAACATTACACATACAGAGGTTTCAAAACAGTAAAGACATTACAAATGTCATATTATATATATATATATACAGTGTTTTAACAATGTACAAATGGTTAAAGGACACAAGATAAAATAAATAAGCATAAATATGGGTTGTATTTACAATATTTACAGTATTTTATATCTCTGTCTCTCTATCTCTCCTTCCCTCTCTATCTCTCTCTCTCTGTCCCTCCTTCCCTTTCTATCTCTCCTTTCCTCTCTATCGCTCTCTCTGTCTCTCCTTACCCCTCTATCTCTTTTACCTCTCCATCTTTCTATCTCTCCTTCCCTCTCTATCTCTCCTTCCCTCTCTATCTCTCTACCTCTCTATCTCTCTACATCTGTCTCTCTATCTCTCCTTCCCTCCCTATCTCTCTACCTCTACCTCTCCTTCTCTCTCTATCGCTCTGTCTCTCTATCACTCCTTCCCTCTCTATCTCTCTACCTCTCCTTCCCTCTCTCTCTCCTTCCCTCTCTATCTCTCTACCTCTCCTTCCCTCTCTATCTCTCCTTCCCACTCTATCTCTCTATCTCTCTATATCTCTGTCTCTATCTCTCCTTCCCTCTCTCTCTCAATCCCTCTCTATCGCTCTCTCTGTCTCTCCTAACCCCTCTATCTTTTTACCTCTCCATCTTTCTATCTCTCCTTCCCTCTCTATCTCTCTATCACTCTACATCTGTCTCTCTATCTCTCCTTCCATCCCTATCACTCTGTCTCTCTGTCACCCATTCCCTCTCTATCTCTCTACCTCTCCTTCACTCTCTACCTCTCCTTCCCTCTCTATCTCTCCTTCCCCTCTATCGCTCTCTCTCTATCTTTCCTTCCCTCTCTATCTCTCCTTCCCTCTCTATCTCTCTACCTCTCCTTCCCTCTCTCTCTCCTTCCCTCTCTATCTCTCTACCTCTCCTTCCCTCTCTATCTCTCCTTCCCACTCTATCTCTCTATCTCTCTATATCTCTGTCTCTATCTCTCCTTCCCTCTCTCTCTCAATCCCTCTCTATCGCTCTCTCTGTCTCTCCTAACCCCTCTATCTTTTTACCTCTCCATCTTTCTATCTCTCCTTCCCTCTCTATCTCTCTATCACTCTACATCTGTCTCTCTATCTCTCCTTCCATCCCTATCACTCTGTCTCTCTGTCACCCATTCCCTCTCTATCTCTCTACCTCTCCTTCACTCTCTACCTCTCCTTCCCTCTCTATCTCTCCTTCCCCTCTATCGCTCTCTCTCTCTATCTTTCCTTCCCTCTCTATCTCTCTATCTCTCCTTCCCTCTCTATCTCTCTACCTCTCCTTCCCTCTCTACCTCTTCCTCTCTCCAGCTTCTCTTTCTTCCTCTCATTCTCTCTGTTTCTCTCTCTCTCTCTCTCTCTCTCTCTCTCTCTCTCCCTCACTCTCTCCCTCCCTCTCTCTCTCTCCAGCTTCTCTTTCTTCCTCTCATTCTCTCTGTCTCTTTTTATCTTCCCCCTTTCTTTCTCCATCTCCACTCCCTCCTCTGTTCCCAGTCCCTGAGAATGTTTCACTTATAACACTGCTCTGTATCGAGGGCTTTCCAACCAGTGTAAGCTCAACAGAAATACTAACAGAAAAAGGTGTGAGAGGAAAGTTTTGCGACGAGAGTGCCATTCATTAACGAGGAGCTGATGGGGCCATTTCCTCCCCATTGCTCACCCCGAGGACCAGCAAAGAATTAGGGAAGCATCAGGGAAGCATCAGGGAAGCATCAGGGAAGCATCAGGGAAGCCCAGCAGATTTGTCACACAGACACCACATGCTTTGTGGGACAAACACTTCTGGAAATTGACTTAAGAAGGGAGGAGAAACACAGTCCCAGAGGTACTCTGCTCTGCACAGAAGGGGAAATCAACTTACTGTACTGGAGAGAGGGAAGGAGAGGTAAAGGGATAGGGAGGGAAGGAGAGGTAGAGCGATAGGGAGGGAAGGAGAGGTAGAGAGAAAGAGAGGGAAGGAGAGGTAGAGAGATAGAGAATAAAAGAGAGGTAGATAGATAGGGAGAGAAGGAGAGGTAGAGAGATAGGGAGGGAAGGAGAGGTAGAGAGATAGGGAGGGAAGGAGAGGTAGAGAGATAGAGAGGGAAGGAGAGGTAGATAGATAGAGAGGGACGGAGAGGTAGAGAGATAGGGAGGGAAGGAGAGATAGAGAATAAAAGAGAGGTAGATAGATAAATAGGGAGGGAAGGAGAGATGGAGAGATAGAGAGATAGAGAGGGAAGGAGAGGTAGAGAGATAGGGAGGGAAGGAGAGATAGAGAATAAAAGAGAGGTAGATAGATAGATAGGGAGGGAAGGAGAGATAGAGAGGGAAGGAGAGATAGAGAGATAGAGAGGGAAGGAGAGGTAGAGAGATAGGGAGGGAAGGAGAGATAGAGAATAAAAGAGAGGTAGGTAGATAGATAGGGAGGGAAGGAAGGAGAGGTAGAGAAGGAAGGAGAGGTAGAGAGGTAGAGCGATAGAGAGGGAAAGAGAGGTAGAAAGGTAGAGGGGGATGGAGAGGTAGAGAGATAGGGAGGGAAGGAGAGGTAGAGAATAAAAGAGAGGTAGAGAGATAGAGAGGTAGAGAGGTAGAGAAGGAAGGAGAGGCAGAGAAGTGGAGCGATAGAGAGGGATTGAGAGACAGAGAGGTAGAGAGATGAAGAGGGAAAGAGGGGTAGAAAGGTAGAGAGGGATGGAGAGGTAGAGAGATAGTGATGAAGGATAGGTAGAGAGATAGAGAGGGAAGGAGAGGGAGAGAGGGAAGGAGAGGTAGAAAGGTAGAGGGGGATGGAGAGGTAGAGAGATAGGGAGGGAAGGAGAGGTAGAGAATAAAAGAGAGGTAGAGAGGTAGAGAGATAGAGAGGTAGAGAGGTAGAGAAGGAAGGAGAGGCAGAGAAGTGGAGCGATAGAGATGGATTGAGAGACAGAGAGGTAGAGAGATGAAGAGGGAAAGAGGGGTAGAAAGGTAGAGAGGGATGGAGAGGTAGAGAGATAGTGATGAAGGATAGGTAGAGAGATAGAGAGGGAAGGAGAGGGAGAGAGGGAAGGAGAGGTAGAGAGGGAGAGGGAGAGAGTGAGGGAGAGAGAGCGAGAGAGAGACAGAGACAGAGAGACAGAGAGACAGAGAGACAGAGAGAGGGACATAGAGAGACAGAGAGAGACAGAGAGACAGAGAGAGGGACATAGAGAGACATAGATAGACAGAGAGAGACAGAGAGACAGAGAGAGGGACATAGAGAGACATAGATAGACAGAGATAGACAGAGAGAGACAGAGAGAGGGACATAGAGAGACATAGAGCGACAGAGAGAGACAGAGAGAGACAGAGAGACAGAGAGAGGGACATAGCGAGACATAGAGAGACATAGAGAGACAGAGAGAGACAGAGAGACAGATAGAAGGACATAGAGAGACATAGAGAGACAGAGAGAGACAGAGAGAAGGACATAGAGAGACATAGAGAGACATAGAGAGACAGAGAGAGACAGAGAGAGACAGAGAGAGAGAGAGACACAGAGAGAGAGAGAGAGACAGAGCGAGGGACTTGGAGAGACAGAGAGATACAGAGAGAGACGGAGAGAGACAGAGAGACAGAGAGAGAGAGAGAGAGACAGAGAGAGACAGAGAGAGAGGAGGACGAGTCAGTATGTGTTCTCCTTAGTGAGTCATTGCATTTCTGCTGTTTGTGACCTTCTGACCTTTTACTCATGCAATAATATGTCTGACCTCACACACAGGGAGGATGTATGATGGCCAAATTCTGCTCTGGAGGAATCCTGTTGTCGAGTAATATCTCGTCTCCTCTCCTCTCCTCTTCTCTCTTTGTCTCCTTGTCTCCTGCCCTCTTCTCTTCAACGGTTGGTACTCTCACTCCATCTCCTAGCTACTGAGCTCCAGTATGGATGTGTCCTATCTTCCCACAGCACTAGCTTGGGATTTCAGGTTTTTAAAACCTTCCCTTATGTCTTGGGTCAGTTTGACCCATTTGTTTTGTTTGAAATCACAAAACAAATGACTAGATGAAGGGTCATCACCATGTCCCTTCTTCTACTCTACTCTATAGGGGTCTCAAACTGAAATACCTCATTATTATTATTATTATTATTATTATTATTAGTATTATTATTATTATTATCATTATTATTATTATTGTTATTATTATCATTATTATCATTATTATTATTATTATTATTATTATTATTATCATTATTATCATTATTATTATTATTATTATTATTATCATTATTATCATTATTATCATTATTATTATTATTATTATTATCATTATTATCATTATTATTATTATTATTATTATTATTATTATCATTATTATCATTATCATTATTATTATTATTATTATTATTATTATTATTATTATTATTATTACCATGTCCCTTCTTCTACTCTATAGGGGTCTCAAACTGAAATACCTAATTATTATTATTATTATTATTATTATTATTATTATTATTATTATTATTATTATTATTGTTATCATTATTAGTATTATTGTTATTATTATTATTATTATTATTATTATTATCATTATTATTATTATTATTATTATTATTATTATTATCATTATTATTATTATTGTTATTATTATTATTATTATTATCATTATTATCATTATTATTATTATTATTATTATTATTATTATCATTATTGTCATTATCATTATTATTATTATTATTATTATTATTATTATTATTATTATTATTATTACCATGTCCCTTCTTCTACTCTATAGGGGTCTCAAACTGAAATACCAAATTATTATTATTATTATTATTATTATTATTATTATTTATATTTGCCCCAGTTATGGAATAGAGACATCCATGATGTTCTGACCCACAATTTGACCCACAATTCGACCCACAATTCGACCCACAATTCGACCCACAATTCGACCCACAATTCGACCCACAATTCGACCCACAATTGGACCTTGATGCAATTTTATCTACATACAGTAACTTTTGTGTCCTAGAAAGAAGCTGCTTTCCTGCAGAAGGTGTGGTTTCCCGACGTTCAGAGCAACACCTGAAGTTAAATCTGAGTTTTGACAAATTAGGATTCGCAAAGTAGGAAACACTGACGTCAAACATTTGAGCGGTTGGGGCTGTCGATCCAGGGAGAAAGAGCATCTGAAAGAGGACAACATCTCAGCAACATTTAGATGCACTTGTTGTACTTACTGTACCGGAACATTCATTGTGTATAGCTGAATGGAACCTAAGGGAAGCGTTTTAAAGACTCCTTCCTTGCTGCTACACTCTCTGTATTTATTTAGTTTAGTTATTCTCTCTCAGATCTATTCAACCCTGCATTCTCTTCACTTCAACTTGATTTTGTAAAAGTGGAGACGTTACAATTTACACGGTGGTAAAGACTCAGCATTTTCTCATCCGAGCTTTCAACTAATAATGCTACCTCTCTCAACTCCCAGATAACGCACAAGCATCTCACATATCACATTTAACAAGACAGAAAATACCTCCTCTCTCTCTCTCTCCTATCGTTCCTCTCTCCCTCATTCTCCCACCCCCCTCTCTCCCTCTCTCTGTATCTCCTATCTATCCCCCCACTTCCTCACTCTCTCTCTCTCTGTCTCTCTGTGTGTCTCTCTCTCTTCGTCTCTCTCTCTCTCTCGCAATTCAATTCAAGGGGCTTTATTGGCATGGGAAACATGTGTTAACATTGCCAAAGCAAGTAAGGTAGATAATATACAAAAGTGATATAAACAATAAAAATGAACAGTAAACATTACACTCGCAGAAGTACCTAAAGAATTAAGACATTACAAATGTCATATTGTGTATATATACAGTGTTATAACGATGTACAAATGGTTAATGTACAAAAGGGAAAATAAATAAGCATAAATATGGGTTGTATTTACAATGGTGTTGTTCTTCACTGGTTGACCTTTTCTTGTAGCAACAGGTCATAAATACTGCTGTTGTGATGGCACACTGTCGATCTGGGAGTTTAACAGCTCAGTTTACAACTAATTTTGTGGGCAGTGTGTACATAGCCTGTCTTCTCTTGAGAGCCATGTCTGCCTACGGCGGCCTTTCTCAATAGCAAAGCTATTCTCACTGAGTCTGTACATAGTCAATGCTTTCCTTACGTTTGGGTTAATTACAGTGGTCAGGTATTCTGCCACTGTGTACTCTCTGTTTAGGGCCAAATAGCATTCTAGTTTGCTCTGTTTTTTTGTTAATTCTTTCCAATGTGTCAAGTAATTATATTTTTGTTTTCTCATGATTTGGTTGGGTCTAATTGTGCTGTTGTCCTGGAGCTCTGTGGGGTGTGTTTATGTTTGAACAGAGCCCCAGGACCAGCTTGCTTAGGGGACACTTCTCCAGGTTCATCTCTCTGTAGGTGATGGCTTTGTTATGGAAGGTTTGGGAATCGCTTCCTTTTAGGTGGTTGTAGAATTGAATGTCTCTTTTCTGATTTTTGATAATTAGTGGGTATCGGCCTAATTCTGCTCTGCATGCATTATTTGGTGTTCTGCGTTGTACACAGAGGATATTTTTGCAATTTGGTGTTTGTCCCGTTTTGTGAATTATTGGTTGGTGAGCAGACCCCAGACCTCACAACCATAAAGGGCAATGGGTTCTCTCTCTCTCTCTCTCTCTCTCTCTCTCTCTCTCTCTCTCTCTCTCTCTCTCTCTCTCTCTCTCTCTCTCTCTCTCTCTCTCTCTCTCTCTCTCTCTCTCTCTCTCTCTCTCTCTCTCTCTCTATCTCTCTGTCTCTTTCTCTGTCTCTGTCTCTCTCTGTCTCTGTCTCTGTCTCTGTCTTTCTCTCTCTCTGTCTCTCTCTGTCTTTGTCTCTCTCTGTCTCTGTCCCTCTCTGTCTCTCTCTGTCTCTCTCTCGTGTAGTAGGAAAACAGACAGGAATATCCTACATCTGGAATCTCTCCTATTTCTGTCGAAGATCCTCCTCAGAAAATGTCAAGAACATCATCTAAGATTCCCATTAAGTTCTAGATTTATATAACATTAGGATGATAACATATACATGTGGCTTGTGAAATTATTCACCCCCCCTTGACATGTTTTCTATTTTTTGGGGGCTTACAACCTGGAATTAAAATAGATTTCTTGGGGTTTGTATCATTTGATTTACAAAACATGCCTACCACTTTGAAGATGCAAAATATTTTTTATTGTGAAACAAACAAGAAATAAGACAAAAAAACTGAAAACTTGAGCGTGCATAACTATACATCCTCCCAAAGTCTATACTTTGTAGAGCCACCTTTTGCAACAATTACAGCTGCAAGTGTCTTGGGATATGTCTCTATTAGCTTGGCACATCTAGACACTGGGATTTTTGCCCATTCTTCAAGGCAAATCTGATCCAGCTCGTTCAGGTTGGATAGGTTCCGCTGGTGTACAGCAATCTTTAAGTCATACCACAGATTCTCAATTGGATTGAGGACTGGACTTGACTAGGCCATTCCAAGACATTTAAACGTTTCCCCTTAAACCACTCGAGTGTTGCTTTAGCAGTATGATTAGGTTCATTGTCCTGCTGGAAGGTGAACCTCCGTCCCAGTCTCAAACCTGTGGAAGACTGAAACAGGTTTCCCTCAAGAATTTCCCTGTATTTAGCGCCATCCATCATCCTTCAATTCTGACCAGTTTTCCAGTCCCTGCCGATGAAAAGCATCTGATGCGGCCACCACCATGCTTCACTGTGGGGATAGGGTTCTCGGGGTGGTGAGAGGTGTTTGGTTGGCACCAGACATAAAGTTTTCCTTGACGGCCAAAAAGCTACATTTTAGTCTCATCTGACCAGAGTTCCTTCTTTCATATGTTTGAGGATTCTCCCACATGCTTTTGGTGAGCACCAAACGTGTTCGCTTATTTTTTCTTTAACTTCTTGATTCTACTTGAGACGCATATGTCTCAAGTAGGCACCTGGAAATGCAAATGCGCTACGCTAAATGCTAAATGTACTCGTTAAAACTCAAACCTTGATCAAAATTCACAAGCAGGGTATTGAATTAAAGCTACACTCGTTGTGAACCTAGCCAACAAGTCAGATTTTTAAAATGCTTTTCGGCGAAAGCATGAGAAGCTATTATCTGATAGCATGCAACACCTCAAAATGCCTGAATGCGACGTAAACAAAGACTCTGCTTATCCGACGCAGCACAAAACGCAGAAATAAAATATAAAACATTCATTACCTTTGACGAGCTTCTTTCTCGGTCCATATATACCCAAAATAGCTTTCTATGGAAGCTGTGTCATTCAGAAAAAAACATTGTTTTTAAACGCTGCGTCATTTTTAAAAATTAAAAAAGTCGACGATAAACTTTCACAAAACACTTCGAAATCCTTTTGTAATCCAACTTTAGGTATTAGTAAACGTTTATAATCTATCAAAATGATTACAGGGCGATGTATATTCAATAGCTCCTCGTCTGCAAATCAATGGCTGCCAATGTCAACATTCACAGCATCCTGGTGGAGACTGGAAGAAACGGAAGCCAGATAGTTGGATTTTCCAACAAAAAATTCAATTGAAAATGACGACAATGGCGACATCGTGTGGAATTTGTATGAATTGCATGCAGGTCGATATTAAATTTTGTCCCCTTTTAACAAACCATGGAAGTGACTTATGGAAATTATTTTTAGCTTTCAGAGAGCAGTTTTTCTTGCGTTTTTCAATGAAACACACGATCTGTTATAGTCACAGCCGTGATTTAACCAGTTTTAGAAACTTCAGAGTGTTTTCTATCCACACATACTAATCATATGCCTATACTATATTCCTGGCATGAGTAGCAGGACGCTGAAAAGTTGCGCGATTTTTAACAGAATGTTCGAAAAAGGAGGGTGTAGAAGTAAGAGGTTTTAAGCAATGGCTTTTTTCTGGCCACTCTTCTGTAAATCCCAGTTCTGTGGAGTGTACAGCTTAAAGTGGTCCTGGACAGATACTCCAATCTCCGGTGTGGAGCTTTGCAGCTCTTTCAGGGTTAACTTTGGCCTCTTTGTTGCCTCTCTGATTAATGCCCTTCTTGCCTGGTCTGTGAGTTTGGTGGGCGGCCCTCTCTTGGCAGGTTTGTTGTGGTGCCATATTCTTTCCATTTACCTAATAATAGATTGAATGCTGCTCCGTGGGATGTTCAAAGTTTCTTATATTTTTTTTATAAACCAACCCTGATCTGTACTTCTCCACAACTTTGTCCCTGACCTGTTTTAGAGCTCCTTGGTCTTCATTGTGCCGCTTGCTTGGTGATGCCCCTTACTTAGTAGTGTTTCAGATTCTGAGGCCTTTCAGAACAGGTGTGTATATGCTGAGATCATGTGAAAGATCATGTGACACTTGGATTGCACACAGGTGGACATTATTTAACTAATTATGTGACTTCTGAAGGTAATTGGTTGCACCAGATCTTATTTGGGGGCTTCATAGCAAAGTGGGTGAATACATATGCACACACCGTTTAGAATTTTTTTATTTTATTTTTTCATTTCATTTCACCAATTTGGACTATTTTGTGTATGTCAATTCAAATAAAAATGCATTTAAATTACAGGTTGTAATGCAACAACATTGGACAATCTGGGGGGTGAATATTTTTTCAAGGTTCCTAAAACATTTCTTCAAGTTGTGGGAACAATGTTTTCACCAGAATGTTCCCATAACCTAATGAAACATCCTGGGAACCTTTAAAGAACAGAATATATGTCTTCTAGATTCTAGATGCAATTCTAAGAACAGAATATATGTCTTCTAAGAACAGAATTGCAACATCAGGCATGTTTTATACATTCTATTATCATCACTGTTTCGGTCACGATATTTTGTCAGCATGTGATTGTCAAGCAAAAAAACTTATACCGGTCTCACGGTAATTAACAGTTAATTAACATAAACACATTTAGCATCTCCTGGCTTCCGCACAAGCCTCTGATGTAGACCTATGGAACATCTACATTTTTAAAAGTCTAATAAAACCATGTAATTTAGCCTGCAGCTTCACAATAATTTAATTATTTATTTTAGACAGGTCTAAAGAAGCATGAAATGAAGGAAATGTAGTCTATTTCAGAAGAACAGAATAGCATACTCTGAGTTGTCCTTATGTTAGGTCCTCATCTGGCTATGCAATATGGCTGTGGGCGACACTAGTTCATTTAGCAGACAAGATTTGTTATGAATTCCATGTCATTATTTTATAGTATGAAGAATACAATTAACTGGACACTTGATGTGACCCTCATTCTGAACAGGGCTACTTCTTCATTACACAAAGGAAAAACCTCAACCAATTTCTAAGGACTGGTGACATCCAGTGGAAGCGGTAGGAACTGCAAGAAGGCTCCTTATAAATCTTGATTCCCAATGAAAACCTATTGAAAAGAGAGTGAACTCAAAACAAAAAATCTGAATGGTTTGTCCTCGGGGTTTCGCCTGCTAAATAAGTTATGTTATACTCATAGACATGATTCAAACAGTTTAAGAAACTTCAGATGGTTTTCTATCTAAATCTACTAATTATATGCATATCTTATCTTCAGGGGATGAGTAGAAGGCAGTTGAATTTGGCCATGCAATTCATCCGGATGTGAAAATACTGTCACCAAGAAGTTAAACAAAGCTGAATCAAATAGAAAATATGTTTTCTCGATTTGAGGGAGTGCGGACATGCGTCTCTTCTGTGTTGAGTGATTAACAAAGAAATAAGCATTCCTATATGCTTAATATAGAGTTATAAATGTAACTTCAGTTGTTCTACAAACATTATGTTTTGATTTGTAATACTTTATAAGGCTGCGTGATGCTAAAAAGTTGCTTGAAGGCAATGAGCTCTGCTTTGTTTTTTTTTGCGCTGTACACACTACGTCATTCTCTCATTCACAATTTGACAAGCACTTGATAATGCTTCCCTTTTGTGTGGCTGTAATGCACCCTAAAAACATTCATGTCTTTGGTGACCAGTGGATGTTGTGCCCTTCTCCCTGAGTGCTGCACGCTCCATCACATGATCAGGTCTTTTTCACGGGCTACAAGTGAAGACGGACACATCGGGGACGCAACTGTGTGCATCCTTATCCAACTCCAAGGTGCTTATTGAAGATATTTGAAGATCCACATTTACTTTCCGTCAGCCAACAAGATGATTAGGCGAACAGTAAAATAAAGCCTATGTCAATCTACTATCCTCCATAGTACAAAAGTTGACCTATTCTATTCTGTGCGAGAAATAAATATTCCAAACATAGTCTGGGACAGTTGTGGGATGCGATAGATCCCAAATTAATACAACCAGTAGCATCAAAAAAACGTTTTTTTATGCAATGTGGCTGACGCAACAGAACATTTAGGTTAAAATATTGAGAAACTATTCGGCTCATCAGCAGTTGGCTATAAGCACCAATGTTCCATTAGCAGGAAACACCATTATCAGAAGTGACCACAAATGCAATTATGCATGTAATGCTTTTATTATAAAGTTGCATTTTATGAAAATTATCTTCCCCAAACTTGAAAGTCACGCGCTGCTTATGTTTGCTAGTTAGGCTCTAAACCCCTTGTAAAGTGGGTTAATGTGCTTAATTTTAAGAAGTTATTTTGCCACTTTACAAACTTTATTGAAACAGATAGGCCTATGGGCTAAGC
Source organism: Oncorhynchus clarkii lewisi (assembly GCF_045791955.1). Classification (NCBI taxonomy): domain Eukaryota; kingdom Metazoa; phylum Chordata; class Actinopteri; order Salmoniformes; family Salmonidae; genus Oncorhynchus; species Oncorhynchus clarkii. The sequence continues at coordinate 79,456,497 of NC_092166.1, read as the reverse complement.
TACATGAGGTTTGTGACTATGATTTGAAAAAGTCAACAACTAAAAAAGGCATTGTTTCTTATGCTGGACACCACTCACAAGTGATAAAATATAATTCACAAGTAGCAAGTAGCGAGTGGAAGACACTTTTCTCCTTGGTTTATTTTCCTGCCAGCCAGGCAGGCAATACTCCTGTTGTAAATATGAGCAATGTGTTTACCATTAGGAAGGTTGATAAATAAATATAGTAGGCCTAGCCTATAGAAGGCTGATGGGAGCCTCCTCTTTTAAGTAGAGGCCATCACTCTGTTTCTCACACAATTGTATAGCCTAAATAAATGTTTGCGCAACATGAGCTCATGGGCTCTCATGAAGTGTTGGATTAGATTTTTGAACACATTTGCATTGATGTCAGAGTGATTAGAGGGACAATAGAGTGCTGAGTACCAGGCAATTAGCAAGTTTGGTAGGCTATTAATGACCAGTAGCATCAGTAGCATCAGAGCTTGGAGAAAACTAATCACGTGACTAAACGGTCACATGGAATTTGACTGCCTTCATGACTCGTGGCCACCGGTGTGGTGGTAAGGCGGTCACTGTAAAAGCCCTAATCATCTCCACGACTGGACAGTCCTTTGTGTTATAAGAATACTTGTTCCGGGAACTTTCACAGAACCTATTTAGGTTTGCTGAGCTGTCTTCTGTCTTTCCCCATTCTGAAAAACAAAATAACCCATCTTCCTCTGTCAACCCTTCACATCTGTCCTCCTTAATCTTGTGCATTTTAAGTTACCAATGGAGTAGTCCCAACAGTAGAAACTCCATTGCGGCCCTGCCGTGAGGTGCCATTGCCAGAGCGTAGCAGTCTCTGGAGCAGGGTTCACATTGATGGAACACTGTGGTCCAGCTGGGCCTGCCTTGTTGATGGATTGGAGGAGAAATTAGGGGGTGAGAGGAAGCAGGAATGAGGAGATGTAATGGGGACATGCCTCACTCCTGGATCACAGCCACAGCTGGTAGGCTCTCCTCTCCTCTCCTCTCCTCTCCTCTCCTCTTATATCCTCTCCTCGGCCTCACCCCAAAGTCATTATAAAGTTGCAAGACTTTGTTACTAGTCGTTTGTTACTAGTGCTCTGTTTGTCGCTAGACTGTTGCTAGTCACTAGACTGTAATTTGTGTCGCTAGTCACTGGACTGTCATTTGTCACTAGACTGCACTAGTGCTCATACCCTACACTGTGACACTCATAATGAGGATTATGTCTGAGTAATTCCCTTTTGATTAGTCATGCTCCAACCAGCCAGGGTGAGGTGACCAGATCGATGGGATGTGAATAAGCTGATTTACTGAAATTGGTCCCGGTTTACCCAATTAAACAGGGATTAATCATAGCTCAGTGATCTATTGCAATGTCTGGATTAAGCACAGTTCAGTGATCAACTTCAATGACTGGAGCAACCTGGATGGGTTTTAAAGGATTATTTAGGCATAATGGGGAGCAATGTTAAATGGGGAAGTTGATTTAGACGTTACATTTAGACTCTGCCCCAAATGCCACCCCATTCCCTGTTTAGTGCACTTTTTTGACCAAAGCCCAAGGGACTAAGTAGGGAATGGTGTGTCATTTTGGATGCAAAATTAAAGTGGGTGTAGTCTGGTTGAACTAACTAGCTTGAGAGTTGGTTAAGGCTACTGAGAATAGAGAGTGAGGAGCTGATTTAATTAATGTCTTGTCAGGTAGTTCTGTAAAATATAGAGCTGATTGTCTTGTCAGGTAGGTCGGTATTCTATGGAGCTGATTGATTGTCAGGTAGGTCGGTATTCTATGGAGCTGATTGATTGTCAGGTAGGTCTGTATAATATAGAGCTGATTGTCTTGTCAGGTAGGTCTGTATAATATAGAGCTGATTGTCTTGTCAGGTAGGTCTGTATAATATAGAGATGATTGTCTTGTCAGGTAGGTCTGTATTCTATGGAGCTGATTGATTGTCAGGTAGGTCGGTATTCTACGGCCTCTGGATCTTCTTTTCTCTTTCTCTCGGGCTGAACTGTCTGTAATGGAGAGACAGATCCATAGATGGGGGAGACAGAAAGAGAGCCTTTCAAGAGTTCACCTCCCACCTCCCATCTCCCTCTCTCTCTCTCTCTCTCTCTCTCTCTCTCTCTCTCTCTCTCTCTCTGTCCAGCCTCACTCTCTCTCTCTCTCTCTCTCTCCCTCTCTCTCTCTCTCTCTCTCTCTCTCCCTCTCTCTCTCTGTCTCTCTCTCTCTCTCTCCCTCTCTCTGTCCAGCCTCCCTCCCTCTCTCTCTCTCTCTCTCTCTCTCTCTCTCTCTCTCTCTCTCTCTCTCTCGCTGTCCAGCCTCCCTCTCTCTCTCCCTCTCTCTCCAGCCTCCCTCTCTCTCTCTCTGTCCAGCCACCCTCTCTCTCTCTCCCTCTCTCTGCCTCTCTCTCTCTCTCTTTCTCTCTCTCGCTCGCTCCCTCTCTCTCTCTCTCTCCCTCTCTCTCTCTCTGTCCAGCCTCCCTCTCTCTCTCTTTCTCCCTCTCTCTCTCTCTGTGTCCAGCCTCTCTCTCTCTCTCTCTCTCTCTCTCTCTATCTCCCTCTCTCTCTCTCTCGGTCCCTCTCTCTCTCTCTCTCTCTGTCCAGCCTATCTTTCTCTCTCTGATTATGGAGTGATGAGACGGAGACAGAGCTCCTAACCAGTCCAGTTATGAGGAAGTAAGTCCTCTATTGATTAGCTGTCTACATCACTAGCCAAGCAGCTTGGTTTTCTCCAATGCCAAGCCTGTGGCCCAACTGGTACCCTACTGTCTTTATTGTTCATTAGTGTTGACCATTTCTCTTTCTCTCTCTCTATCTCTCTGGTGCACTCTAGAGGGCATAGGGTGTAATTTGGGATGCTTCCCAAGTCTTTCTCTGTACTCCGGGGTATTACAGAACCTAGGTGGGAGTGACCTACCGTCACCTTCTCTCTGTCTCCTATCCTCCATCACAAAACATGGAAAAGACACACATACTGTAGGAGTGCACACACACACACACACACACACACACACATATATATATATATACAGTGCCTTCAAAAAGCATTCAGACCCACACATTTTGTTATGTTACAACTTTATTTTAAAAGAGATGTTTTTTTTTAAATTATCCTCATCAATCTACACACAA
>NC_092166.1:79438347-79448347 GCF_045791955.1 Oncorhynchus clarkii lewisi | reverse complement strand
GTCTCAATCTACCCCTTTGGCATCATGAGAAGATTTCACATGAAAAACCTGCCCGGAATGTGAAGTTCTCTCTCTCTCTCTCTCTCTCTCTATCTCTCTTTCTTCACATTTCCCTCACACTCCCTTCCCCCTTTCTGGTTTGTCTCTCAGTGAGCCTTGCTCACCCTCCAGTCTTGGCTTTAGCTACCACATAGTTCCATTGCCAGGGGGCATCCCACCTCCCTCTGCCCAGCGTCAGGGCTCTGAGGTGGGGAAGGCTGAGTGCTCGGGGCCCCTGGTCTGGCACGGCGGTCCTGACTGTTAGGGCTGTTGGAAGCAGATCAAAGTCTCACTGGTGTGTGTGTCTATGCCTGTGCATGTGTGTGTGTGTGTTTGGGCACCAGGCTAAACTGAGAGGAACTGGGAGACCCACCTCTCCAGCTGTCCCTGGTGATGAGCCAAAATGAGATGGAGAAAGGGACAGGGGGTATAGGGAGAGGGGGGTGTAGGTCGAGGGGGGTGTAGAGAGAGGTGGATGTAGGGAAAGGGGGATGTAGGGAGAGGAAGATGTAGGGAGAGGGGGATATAGGGAGAGAAAGATGTAGGGAGAGGGGGATATAGGGAGAGGGGGGTGTAGAGAGAGGGGGATGTAGGGAGAGGGGGATGTAGGGAGAGGGGGATGTAGGGAGAGGGGGGTGTAGAGAGAGCGGGATGTAGGGAGAGTGGGTGTAGAGAGAGGGGGATGTAGGGAGAGGGGGATGTAGGGAGAGGGGGTTGTAGGGAGAAGGGGATATAGGGAGAGGGGGATGTAGAGAGAGGGGGATGTAGAGAGAGGGGGATGTAGAGTGTGGGCGACGTAGAGAGAGGGGGATGAGAGAGGGGATGTAGAGAGAGGGGGATGGAGAGAGGGGGATGTAGAGAGGGGGGTGTAGAGAGAGGGGGATGTAGAGAGGGGATGTAGAGAGAGGGGGATGTAGATTGTGGGCGACGTTGAGAGAGGGGGATGTAGAGAGGGGATGTAGAGAGAGGGGGATGTAGAGAGAGAGGGATGTAGATACGGATGTAGAGAGAGGGGGACGTAGGGAGGGGATGTAGAGAGAGCGGGATGGCGAGAGAGGGGGCGTAGAGAGGGTTTGTAGAGAGAGGGGAACGTAGAGAGGGGATGTAGAGAGAGGGGGATGTAGAGAGGGGGATGTAGAGAGGAGGATGTAGAGAGAGGGGGATGGAGAGAGGAGGATGTAGAGAGAGGGGGTGGAGAGAGAGGGGGACTTAGAGAGAAGGATGTAGAGAGAGGGGGATGGAGAGAGAGGGGGACTTAGAGAGGGGGACGTAGAGAGGAGGATGTAGAGAGAGGGGGCGTAGAGAGGGGATGTAGAGAGAGGGGGATGTAGAGAGAGGGGGGCATAGAGAGGGGATGTAGAGAGAGGGGGATGTAGAGAGAGGGGGATGTAGAGAGAGGGGGTCATAGAGAGAGGGGGATGGAGAGAGAGGGGGATGTAGAGAGAGGGGGATGTAGAGAGTGGGACGTAGAGAGGAGGACGTAGAGAGGGGATGTAGAGAGAGGGGGATGTAGAGACAGGGGGTCATAGAGAGAGGGGGATGGAGAGAGAGGGGGATGTAGAGAGAGAAGGATGTAGAGAGTGGGACGTAGAGAGGGGGACGTAGAGAGAGGGGGATGTAGAGAGAGGGGGTCGTAGAGAGGGGAACGTAGAGAAAGGGGGATGTAGAGAGTTGGGGTCATAGAGAGAGGGGGATGTAGGGAGAGGGGGATGTAGGGAGAAGGGGATATAGGGAGAGGGGGATGTAGAGAGAGGGTGATGTAGAGAGAGGGGGATGTAGAGTGTGGGCGACGTAGAGAGAGGGGGATGTAGAGAGGGGGGTGTAGAGAGAGGGGGATGTAGAGAGGGGATGTAGAGAGAGGGGTATGTAGAGTGTGGGCGACGTTGAGAGAGGGGGATGTAGAGAGGGGATGTAGAGAGAGGGGGATGTAGAGAGAGAGGGATGTAGATACGGATGTAGAGAGAGGGGGATGTAGGGAGGGGATGTAGAGAGAGCGGGATGGAGAGAGAGGGGGGCGTAGAGAGGGTTTGTAGAGAGAGGGGAACGTAGAGAGGGGATGTAGAGAGAGGGGGATGTAGAGAGGGGGATGTAGATAGGAGGATGTAGAGAGAGGGGGATGGAGATAGGAGGATGTAGAGAGAGGGGGATGGAGAGAGAGGGGGACTTAGAGAGGAGGATGTAGAGAGAGGGGGATGGAGAGAGAGGGGGACTTAGAGAGGGGGACGTAGAGAGGAGGATGTAGAGAGAGGGGGCGTAGAGAGGGGATGTAGAGAGAGGGGGATGTAGAGAGAGGGGGGCGTAGAGAGGGGATGTGGAGAGAGGGGGATGTAGAGAGGGGATGTAGAGAGAGGGGGATGTAGAGAGAGGGGGTCATAGAGAGAGGGGGATGGAGAGAGAGGGGGATGTAGAGAGAGGGGGATGTAGAGAGTGGGACGTAGAGAGGAGGACGTAGAGAGGGGATGTAGAGAGAGGGGGTCATAGAGAGAGGGGGATGGAGAGAGAGGGGGATGTAGAGAGAGAGGGATGTAGAGAGTGGGACGTAGAGAGGGGGACGTAGAGAGAGGGGGATGTAGAGAGAGGGGTCGTAGAGAGGGGAACGTAGAGACAGGGGGATGTAGAGAGTGGGGGTCATAAAGAGAGGGGGATGGAGAGAGAGGGGGATGTAGAGAGGGGGATGTAGTGAGGGGACGTAGAGAGAGGGGGATTTAGAGAGAGGGGGTCGTAGAGAGGGGAACATAGAGAGGGGATGTGGAGAGAGGGGATGGAGAGAGAGGGGGACGTAGAGAGGGGGATGTAGAGAGAGGGGGATGTAGAGAGGGGACGTAGAGAGAGGGGGATGTAGAGAGAGGGGGTCGTAGAGAGGGGAACGTAGAGAGGGGATGTGGAGAGAGGGGATGGAGAGAGAGGGGGACGTAGAGAGGGGGATATAGAGAGAGGGGGACGTAGAGAGTGGGGGATGTAGAGAGAGGGGGACGTAGAGAGGTGGATGTAGAGAGAGGGAAACGTAGAGAGGGGATGTAGAGAGAGGGGGACGTAGAGAGAGGGGGATGGAGAGAGAGGGGGACTTAGAGAGGGGGATGTAGAGAGGAGGATGTAGAGAGAGGGGGATGTAGAGAGAGGGGGGTGGAGAGAGAGGGGGATGAAGAAAGAGGGTGTCATGACTTTGCCCTCTTTGAGTACAGCGAGCACCATCCCCCGCTCTCTGCTTCTACAACCAGACTGCTGTGGTCAGAGGTCGTAAATTCCTGAGAAGACCTCATGGACACACAGTTATAGAGAGTAGTTTTTCATGGAGAAGAACACCTCCTCCCAGCTGCCCACTGCACTGAAGATAGGAAACACTGTCACCACTGATAAATCCACTATAATTGAGAATTTCAATAAGCATTTTTCTAGGGCTGACCATGCTTTCCACCTGTCTACCCCTACCCCTGTGAACCGCTCTGCACCCCCCACAGCAACTCGCCCAAGCCTTCCCCATTTCTCCTTCTCCCAAATCCAGATAACTGATGTTATGAAATAGCTGCAAAATCTGTACCCCTACAAATCAGCCGGGCTAGACAATCTGGACTCTTTCTTTCTCAAATGATCTGCCGAAATTGTTGCCACCCCTATTACTAGCCTGTTCAACCTCTCTTTCGTGTCGTCTGAGATTCCCAAAGATTGGAAAGCAGCTGCAGTCATCCCCCTCTTCAAAGGGGGGGACACTCTTGACCCAAACTGCTACAGACCTATATCTATCCTACCCTGCGATTCTAAGGTCTTTGAAAGCCAAGTCAACAAACAGATTACTGACCATTTCAAATCTAACCATACCTTCTCTGCTATGCAATCTGGTTTCAGAGCTGGTCATGGGTGCACCTCAGCCACGCTCAAGGTCCTAAATGATATCTTAACAGCCATCGATAAGAAACATTACTGTGCAGCCGTATTCATTGATCTGGCCAAGGCTTTCGACTCTGTCAATTAACACATCCTCATCGGCAGACTCGACAGCCTTGGTTTCTCAAATGATTGCCTCGCCTGGTTCACCAACTACTTCTCTCATAGAGTTCAGTGTGTCAAATCGGAGGGTCTGCTGTCCGGACCTCTGGCAGTCTCTATGGGGGTGCCACAGGGTTCAATTCTTGGACCGACTCTCTTCTCTGTATACATCAATGATGTCGCTCTTGCTGCTGGTGAGTCTCTGATCCACCTCTACGCAGACGACACCATTCTGTATACTTCTGGCCCTTCTTTGGACACTGTGTTAACAACCCTCCAGGCAAGCTTCAATGCCATACAACTCTCCTTCCGTGGCCTCCAATTGCTCTTAAATACAAGTAAAACTAAATGCATGCTCTTCAACCGATCGCCGCCTGCACCTGCCCGCCTGTCCAACATCACTATTCTGGACGGCTCTGACTTACGTGGACTACGTGGACAACTACAAATACCTAGGTGTCTGGTTAGACTGTAAACTCTCATTCCAGACCCACATCAAACATCTCCAATCCAAAGTTACATCTAGAATTGGCTTCCTATTTCGCAACAAAGCATCCTTCACTCATGCTGCCAAACTTACCCTTGAAAAAATGACCACCCTACCAATCCTCGCCTTCGGCGATGTTATTTACAAAATAGCCTCCAATACCCTACTCAACAAATTGGATGCAGTCTATCACAGTGCAATCCGTTTTGTCACCAAAGCTCCATATACTACCCACCATTGCGACCTGTAAGCTCTCATTGGCTGGCCCTCGCTTCATGCTCGTCGCCAAACCCACTGGCTCCATGTCATCTACAAGACCCTGCTAGGTAAAGTCCCCCCTTATCTCAGCTCGCTGGTCACCATAGCATCACCCACCTGTAGCACGCGCTCCAGCAGGTATATCTCTCTGGTCACCCCCAAAACCAATTCTTTATTTGGCCGCCTCTCCTTCCAGTTCTCTGCTGCCAATGACTGGAACAAACTACAAACATCTCTGAAACTGGAAACACTTATCTCCCTCACTAGCTTTAAGCACCAGCTGTCAGAGCAGCTCACAGATTACTGCATCTGTACATAGCCCACCTATAATTTAGCCCAAACAACTACCTCTTTCCCTACTGTATTTTTTTATTTATTTTGCTCCTTTGCACCCCATTATTTTTATTTCTACTTTGCACATTCTTCCACTGCAAATCTACCATTCCAGTGTTTTACTTGCTATATTGTATTTACTTTGCCACCATGGCCTTTTTTTGCCTTTACCTCCCTTATCTCACCTCATTTGCTCACATCGTATATAGACTTGTTTAAACTGTATTATTGACTGTATGTTTGTTTTGTCTCCATGTGTAACTCTGTGTCGTTGTATGTGTCGAATTGCTTTGCTTTATCTTGGCCAGGTCGCAATTGTAAATGAGAACTTGTTCTCAACTTGCCTACCTGGTTAAATAAAGGTGAAATAAAAAAATTAAGAAATAACATTTTTCCACCTCACAGAACTTGAGGTACGAACAAGTTCATGTTCCGGAGAAAGTGTAAATGATCGGTGAAGAATCCAGCTACGAACTGGTCCTTTTGTCACAACTTGGGAAGCTCAAGAGAGACAGTGTGGCCACATTACCATAACGCTGTTTATATAATAGCCTCAGATATGAGGTTTACATCTAATTGTTGTATAAGATGAATGAGCGAGTATGATACTGTTTGTATAATTGTGTAATATGATTTTGGACTGTTTAATGAAGAAAAATACAATTCCCTTTTGATTTGAACTAAATCAGAGGACCGCCCCTGAGCCCAGTTAGGGTCAGGCCTCCTGGACCGCCCCTGAGCCCAGTTAGGGTCAAACATCTTGGGACAGCCCTCTTCGCCCCTTCCGAATAAAACCCAACTTTGAGAAATTATCAGCAGACCATGTTTCTCTCAATCACGGGAGTACAAAGGTTGTAGACCATTGCTGAATCTTTTAACCATACCACGTGGTTAAACTCTTAGACTATCGATACCAACAGAATAAGAACAAGTCTTTGATATTGCTGAATCTTTTAACCATACCACGTGGTTAAACTCTTAGACTATCGATACCAACAGAATAAGAACAAGTCTTTGATATTGATTGCCAGTCTGCAGCTAGGAATTCGGTATCATTGAACGCGAAGAACGACAACCCCCGATACATCCATTCTATAACGAATGTCACTTTGAACTATCCCCTCTAACCAAGACAGAGAGAGAGAGGGAGAGAGACGGACAATTCTACAAAAGACACAAACTTTTCACCAGCGATCAAGACGACACACTGAGCGTAAATATATACATTGATTGCAATGGTTCCCGAATTAGTGAGCGTTCATGTGTAAAGGATTAGCATTTTAATTGTTAGAATTATCAACTCTGTAGTGACTTCTTAGTCGACCTCCACTCCCCTTCTGTCCACTCCCCTTCAGCCCACTAGGGCACGTTCTATCATTTAATGTAACCACATTTACGGTTTGTTTATGTATTTCTGTGAATTACTTAGTTAGTAAAAAATAAATGATTTAAGACAATTGATGTATGGATAGTGAAGACTGGGTTCGTGCAGATAGCCAACAATTTACGACGTTTAGAATGAGACTAACGTCATAGTGGGTCTTAGTGTGGTCTGGGTCTTAGTGAGGTCTTGGTCTTAGTGTGGTCTGGGTCTTAGTGAGGTCTGGGTCTTAGTGTGGTCTTGGTCTTAGTGTGGTCTGGGTCTTAGTGAGGTCTGTGTCTTAGAGTGATTTGGGTCTTAGTGAGGTCTGGGTCTTTGTGTGGTCTGGGTCTTAGTGTGGTCTGGGTCTTAGTGAGGTCTGGGTCTTAGTGTGGTCTGTGTCTTAGAGTGATCTGGGTCTTAGTGAGGTCTGGGTCTTAGTGTGGTCTAGATCTTAGTGTGGTCTGGGTCTTAGTGAGGTCTGGGTCTTAGTGAGGTCTGGGTCTTAGTGTGGTCTGGTTCTTAGAGTGGTCTGGGTCTTAGTGAGGTCTGGGTCTTAGTGTGGTCTGGGTCTTAGTGTGGTCTGGATCTTAGTGTGGTCTGGGTCTTAGTGAGGTCTGGGTCTTAGTGTGGTCTTGGTCTTAGTGTGGTCTGGTTCTTAGAGTGATCTGGATCTTAGAGTGATCTGCGTCTTAGAGTGGTCTGGTCAGTGGGGGAATCAGCAGCAGGTCCAGGTGACTGTGATTTGCTCCCAGCCAATGGGAGAGGGCCTTTCCTCAACTGTGACTGCCGAGGTATGATCACCATCTGGGGTGATCCCTCACACTATGCTGCATTAAACAAACCTGGGACAGAGGGGGCTAGGTTAATGAAGGGCTAGCATCTTGTAGGTTCAGGTAGGGCTAGGACCAGGTAGGGCTAGCATCAGGAAGGGCTAGCATCAGTAGGGCTAGGTTCAGGTAGGGCTAGCATCAGGTAGGGCTAGCATCAGGTAGGGCTAGCATCAGGTAGAGCTAGGTTCAGGTAGGCCTTAGGTCAGATAGAGCTAGGTTCAGGTAGGGCTAGAGACACAGTACCCCAGCCTCAGCCCCAGTCCCAACTTCAGCCCAACCTCAGCCCCAACCTCAGCACCAACCTCAACCCCAGCCTCAGTCCCAACCTCAGACCCAGCCCCTCCCTGCCCTAGCTCCAAACTCAGACCCAGCCCCTTCCCCAGCGCTAGCTCCAACTTCAGCCCCAGCCCCTTTCCCAACCTCAACCCAAGTCCAAACCTCTGTCCAGCCTCAACCCCAGTCCCAATCTAACCCTAACCCTAACCCTAACCCCAACCTCTGCACTAACCCCATCCTCAGCCTCAACCGCAGCCTCAGTCCCAACCTCAGCCCCAGCCGCAGCCGCAGCCGCAACCTCTACCCAAACCCCAGCCTCAACCCCAACCTCACCCCAGCATCAGGGGTTGGGACTGGGGTTGGGACTGAGGTTGGAGCTGGGGTTGGGACTGGGGTTGGGACTGGGGTAGGGACTGGGGTAGGGACTGGGGTTGGGACTGGGGTAGGGACTGCGGTAGGAACTGAGGTTGGAGCTGGGGTTGGAGTTGGGGTTGGGACTGGGATTGGAGCTGGGGTTGGGACTGAGGTTGGAGCTGGAGTTGGGACTGGGGCTGAGGCTGAGTTTGGAGCTGGGTCTGAGGCTGAGTTTGGAGCTGGGGCTAAAGCTGGGGCTGAGGCTGGGTTGAGACAGGGACTGGGTCTGGGGTTGAGGCTGAAGCTTGGGCTGAGGCTGAGTCCGACGCTAGGGCTGAGGCTAGGGCTGAGACTGAGGCTAGACTGGGGTTGGGACTGAGGTTTGGACTGGGGTTGAGAATGGGGCTGAGACTGTGGTTGGGACTGTGGTTGGGAATGGGGTTGAGGCTGAGGCAGGGGAAGAGGCTGGGGCTGAGACAGGGACTGGGTCTGGGGTTGAGGCTGAGGTTAGGGCTGGGGATAAAGCTGGGGCTGAGCCTTGGGCTGAGGCTGGGGTTGGGGTAGAGGCTGAAGCAGCCCTAGCTCTCAGCCTATCCTCCATGAGGACCTAGATCTCAGCCTATCCATGAGGACCTAGATCTCAGCCTATCCATGAGGACCTAGATCTCAGCCTATCCATGAGGACCTAGCTCTCCGCCTATCCATGAGGACCTAGCTCTCCGCCTATCCATGAGGACCTAGATCTCAGCCTATCCATGAGGACCTAGATCTCAGCCTATCCATGAGGACCTAGATCTCAGCCTATCCATGAGGACCTAGCTCTCAGCCTATCCATGAGGACCTAGATCTCCCCTTACCCAATTAGATCTCTCATGTCTTTCTTAATACAGCAGTATGTTCAGTAAACACTCTGACAGCCCCAGTGGTGTTTGCGCCAATTAAAAAGTTGTTGTTGTTGTTGTTGACCTGCTACACTCAACTGTGTGTGTGTGTTTGTGTGTATGTGTGCGTGAGCATGCATGTTTGCCTGTGTGTCTGTTTGTCAGTGATATGCATACAGAATTTAATCATATTACTTAATCTACACTCACGCACACACACACACACACATTGCTGAGATATGCACACACACACACATTGCTTGTCGAGGATTTTTATCATTTTGCACTAATCTATAAGGACAATAAACTAAACATTGATTTTGTCTGGATGGTAGTTAGGCTGGACTTCAGAATGGCTGAACGTAATTAATATTGCAAAACATTAATACTGCAAAACATTAAAATTGCAAAACGTTGAAATTGCTAAATAAAAAGATAGCAGTAAAATAGAAGGATCTGGAAGCGTTCTGCTCATCTCCTTCCTCCTTTATCCTTTCATTTCTCCTCTTTCCGCTTTGCGTCGGGAGAGTTTCATTCCACTAACTTTTTTCCTCCAGGGTTTTCATCAACTCCTCTCTTCCGTCATTATTGCCTGGTGGGTGATTGGTCATTTCACTGTTGGTCTATATGCTCTGTTGATGACATGGCATCCTATTGGGACTCTTGTCGATAGATCTCTCGAGTGCAAAACTCTCTCTCTCTCTCTCTCTCTCTCTCTCTCTCTCTCTCTCTCTCTCTCTCTCTCTCTCTCTGTGTGTGTGTGTGTGTGTGTGTGTGTGTGTGTGTGTGTGTGTGTGTGTGCGTGTGTGTGTGTGTAACAATATAAATAACTTTTTACAGTTCTCTGAGCATTGGAGAAGTGCTACAGAAAACCAATAGTGTATATTCAGTCAGATGAGGTCCTAGGCATATCGCTGATCCTTCTGATGGAGGTTAATGTTTTTTTATGATGTTCATCAGCAGATATTAGGAACACTGCTGACCAATGAGTCCTCCTCTCCTCTCCCGTCTTCTCTTCTTATTGTTCTCATGTGCCGTGAAGACGTTATGATGAGTGTCTGAAGCAGAATTTGGGCTCTGAACTTTTGCTAGACATGGAATAGAAGCTGTGATAGAATTAAAGGGCAATTCCACCAGTTTTAAATCTCAAATCCATTATCTCCTGCACCAGACCAGTGTTTACATTATGTGAAAA
>NC_092166.1:79413347-79423347 GCF_045791955.1 Oncorhynchus clarkii lewisi | reverse complement strand
TACTTACAGCTGCCCTGGTTAACTCTAGCAGGGCAGAAACCTGACGAACTGACCATTCCACTGCCAATGTGTGTCTATGTAGATTGTATGGCTCTGTGCTCGATTTTATACATCTTTCTCCAATAATGGCTGAAATAGCCAAATCCACTGATTTCAAGGGGTGTCCACATAATTTTGCGTATAAGAAACACTTAAATATACATGAATCATTTGTCCTGGCCCGCGTGATATGCCTAGCTCTTTTTTGTTTTCCTTAACCCAAAGGAAAGAAATAGGTTGTCCTCTCAAAGTCAATAACAAGGAGACAAACAACGGTAAAAAGCACCTGTCATCACCATGTTTGTTCATTGAGAATCTAATAAATTAAATGATTTAGGCTTCAGGTTATAGTATATTTAAAGAGAGACATTTTTTCAACTCTCCCTATTATTCTCCAGTGAAATAACTGCAAACAGGTCCGTCCTAAAACCACTGTAGTAGCCTTGTACTGCACGCAACCACATGTGAGGCGTATTCATCTTGACCCACTGGGAGACAGAGTGAAGGGGAATCGTTAAGACCAGGGAGATGTAGTGACTTATAACATCTTCAACATTCATCTTGACCCACTGGGAGACAGAGTGAAGGGGAATCATTAAGACCCGGGAGGTGTAGTGACTTATAACATCTTCAACATTCATCTTGACCCACTGGGAGACAGAGTGGGGGGGGGGGGATCATTAAGACCAGGGAGGTGTAGTGACTTATAACATCTTCAACATTCATCTTGACCCACTGGGAGACAGAGTGGGGGGGGCACATTACGACCAGGGAGGTGTAGTGACTTATAACATCTTCAACATTCATCTTGACCCACTGGGAGACAGAGTGGGGGGGGGGGGGAATCATTAAGACCAGGGAGATGTAGTGACTTATAACATCTTCAACATTCATCTTGACCCACTGGGAGACAGAGTGGTGGGGGGGGGGGAATCATTAAGACCAGGGAGATGTAGTGACATAACATCTTCAACATTCATCTTGACCCACTGGGAGACAGAGTGGGGGGGATCATTAAGACCAGGGAGATGTAGTGACTTATAACATCTTCAACATTCATCTTGACCCACTGGGAGACAGAGTGGGGGGGTGGGGGGGGGGGGGGCTTTCTATGGCAGAATTAAAGAAATGGACAATGGACACGTGATGACATCATGTTGCACGCATTGCTAACACGTATATTAAATGAACATATCAATTTCCCCGTAATCATGCCTTAATTCAGACAGTAGTAAATTACATCAAAGTGTTAATTCATTTAGACAGATGGCCTGAGTGGTGCTGTGATTGTCTTAGCATTAACAAACTCATACCTTTGTCTTCTGAGTCCGTGACGTGGTGGGTTGTAATAGTCCCATCGTTCACCTCATTTCAGTAGCCTAAAACAGTTCAAGAGTCCTGTGCACCGGCGGTCGTACATCGTCTATTAAGAGGCTGTCCTGTACCCTATAACAATTCGTTCATTGCCATTCTCCACTGTTCTCCCTGTCCAGGTTATCCAGGAATCGGAGAGCTTCTTGTGATGTCTCTTTTCTTGCTTTTAGAGCTGCAGTTATGCTGGAAACACTAAAGAGAACGGACGGGGTTTCGTTTTTTTTGTGGGGTTGAATTCTCTGCTCTTGTCGGTGTTGAATTGATGTAGACCTGATGGTCCTCATACATCCAAAGGTTCGACTCCTGACATTTTGGCTTTGATGGCCAGTCATAGAACATTGTCTTTGTTCCTAGAGTTTTAAGGAACTTTGCGATTAGGCCCCTTGGTTTGCTGCTTGTGTCTCCTCTCGGGGCCGCCTGTTCGATGTGCCCGTTCAATTGTGCGAGCCCATGTGAAGTTGTGGTTTTACATTTTCCGGGAATTCTTCCAATCTGGTTGTTCCAGAGTTTTCGGGGGAAATTAGAGAATCTTAGTCCTCCATCCCGTGTATCTTCCAGGAAGCCTTGTAATAATGTATTTTTGTTCACTGGAGTTTTTCTGGTGCGATTTCCTCCGGGGTTAACCCGGTTTCGGCCTTCTCCGTGCTTCTGTCCAGTTACATTTTTGTAAATATCTGATCATTTCTTCATCTGCTTAGATAGTATCTCATTACGCGTGCCAATTTCTGTTAGTAGTGTGTCTAAACTCACTTTTGTCGAGTTGTCAGCTATTTGGTTACGTGGTTCTGCTGTGTTTGTTACTATCTCTAGCTCTAATATATATATATATTTACCGTAACATGCAGTTGCCAACATAACGTTTCATATCTTTCTTGACCCTAGACTGAAGTTGTTTTCTATTTTTAAATGGCATATTTTTTTGTAAAGAAAGGGAATGCCAAACGGATCACCTCCACCAGACGACCTCTCGGTCATCATACCGGAAATCCATTTTAGGGTTAGGAGGATAAAAAAACAAGTGTGTGTGTGTTTTTGGGGACTGACAGTTGCTTACTATAAGGTAACCATTCTCCTTTGCCTCGTACCCTCGTTAAGTGTGTGTGTGTGTGTGTGTGTGTGTGTGTGTGTGTGTGTGTGTGTGTGTGTGTGTGTGTGTGTGTGTCAGCTCATCTCTCCAGCTAGACCTGCCTGTGTCATTATGTTACACACACCCTTAATTACTGCTGACACATTGCTGACACACTGCTCAGTGCTGCGCTGTAGCTCTCTGTCTATCAACTCATTAGTGGTGGTAGGCAAAGCATGTGTAGGTGTAGATCTTCCACGGGACAGAACGAACAATGCTGAAGCCTCACTTTATAAGGCGATTCCACACCAGGACAGACCAGAAATATTTTGTGCATCTCAGATTGTTTGGGCGTTTGTACCACAAACAACCTTCGAGAAAATCATGATAAAAGTGGCCATTTTAGTTCCTTTTTTATCCTTATAATCAGAATCACCTTTATCCGCCAAATATATTTGCATGTACAGGAATTTGCAAATGTAATTGACAAATAAAGGTGATCTCTGTCTCTTTTTCTCTCTCTGCCTGCCTGACTTTCTTTCTCTCTCTCTCCCTCTCTCTCCATCCCTCCTTTTAAAACGACGGTGGCAGCATTATTTTCAGGGAGGCGTGATGGAGGAGAAGGCTGCCAATATGGCTTCCCAGATGTCTTCACCTGAAGCTGGGCAACACTAACAAATCTTTAATTAAGAGACAACACTGACTGGCTGGCTGGCTGGCTGACTGACACACATGCACGCAGGCACACACACAAACACACACACACACACAGTCTGGCGGATATGCAACACTTGAGGTGGATGAATCCAACCAGTCATTCTGCAGTTCGCCCAGGTGCTCATGTGAGCTGACAGGCTACTAGGACTGATACCATCCAGCTCCAACCCACAGAGCTTGGAGAAACAGGGAAGAGGCAGTTGGCTATGGCGCTTAGAAAGGTAGCACACTGTTGGCTGAGAGGCTGCCTTACTGTGAGAATATGGTTGGTAGAGGGTGACAGAGGGGGCTAGGAGATGTCTCTCTCTCTCCAAAACAACAATGTGCAGCTGTCGCTGTAAACACACATCACATTGATCAGAACAATATTGACATTCAATTAATTTCACATACATAATATTTAAAATTGGTTGAAGTGGCAATGACAGCAGACGACAGAAAACACGATCCAAAGGTACCTTAGACTCTCATGTACTTTAGAACTCTCAGGTACTTTAGAACTCTCAGGTACTTTAGAACTCTCAGGTACTTTAGACTCTCAGGTACTTTAGAACCTCAGGTACTTTAGACTCTCAGGTACTTTAGACTCTCAGGTACTTTAGAACCTCAGGTCATTTAGACTCTCAGGTACTTTAGACTCAGGTACTTTAGACTCTCAAGGTGGTTTAGAACCTAAAGGTACTTTAGTCTCAGGTACTTTAGAACATCAGGTACTTTATACTCTCAGTTACTTTAGAAAATCAGGTACTTCAGACTCTCAGGTACTTTAGAACCTCAGGTACTTTAGACTCTCAGGTACTTTAGAACCTCAGGGGAAACATGACAGAGAGAGAGAGAGAGCGAGAGAGAGAGAGAGAGAGAGAGAGAGAGAGAGAGAGAGAGAGAGAGAGAGAGAGAGAGAGAGAGAGACTTTTGACTTTTGGTCTTTCTTTATTGAAACATTCTCAATTCATTTAAAACTCACCCCCCCACTCCTAAAATAAAAAAATAAATAAAAAAATAAATAAAAAAATAAATAAAAAATATATCCTGTACTGCATTCATGTACCATACTCATCTTTCCATCTACCACATGATACAAAAACCCATACACAAAAAACCCTCTCCTACAACCGTATATCCAAAACATCTTCCCCAGCAATACAGACAGCCCCCCCAACACACCATATCTCCTCAAACATCTCCACACATTTGATCATTTTATAGAACTCAAACTCAACCCTAAGGCGCGCAGAGACCATCCCATTAAACAGTAGTAAAGGGTCTGTTATCCCCCCACCTTTAACCCTGTTCCTCCTTGTTAGCCAAATAGCTAACTTTGCCTGAGCAAACAGAAAATTCAACAAAACACATTTTTCTTTCTCCTTACTCGAATACCTGTATCCCATTATAAACATCCCAACAGCAAAAACCACCCCCAACCTGTCACACAGACATTCCAACAGAGACATTAATGGCATTAACCTGGTGCACACAGAAAACACATGAATTACAGTTTCTTTCATTTGACAGAAAGGACACCCCTGCCCAATTCCCGGATCAACCCGTGCCAACCAGCTGTTAGTGGCCAGGGCTCCATGAAGAACCCTCCACTGGAGGTCCCCTGACCTCTTTGGTACTGGGGGTTTGTAGAGCGCCCTCCATCTAAAACCCACCATACTCTCCGCCCCACATACCCCCTGCCACTGATGTGCCTTCACTCCTGTTAGGCTTCTAATGCTCCTAACCTTAACGCAGAGGTTGTAGAGGGCTTTACCTCCCACCCCCTCAAACTCCCCCAGGCTCGGAGTGTTAAAATCTAACAAGTCCTCCAGACCCCCTTGCCAGTCTCCAGTCTCTGCCATCACCTGCAGTGGCGGGAACATTGGTGGCCCCTCTCCCTTTGGCCTCTCAAACACCCCCCTTACCGGCTCAGACAGTGCCTCCTGGACCTCCTCCAGGAATCTCTCCAGCAGCCTAAGAGACGTTATTCCTGTTTGTTGCGCCAAGACCTCCGGGGTTTTCCACCCCTCCTCTCCCAGCAGTCTCAGGTCACCCAGCCTTTGTAAACCCCCTGCCATCAATTGCCTCTGCAGGGTGGCCGACTGAACCGATCTCAAAGGGATGGCTGGGTTGTGGAAGATAGGCTCCTCCCACACCCACTGCCCAGGCTCCACACCCCCTTCTCGTGTGGGCCTTAGCAGCTGCCAGGCCCTCAGCACCGCAGAGTAAAACTCTGAGAGACCTGCTGTACTCAGCCTCTCCAGCTTCATGAGGAACAGCTGCCGGTCCAACCCTAATCCGCCAGCTCTCCTCAGCAGCGCGCATGCTGGTTCCCTCCAGCCAACATCAGTGTGGTACAGCAGTCTCTGCACCGCCTTTAGTCGGAAAGCAGCCATCCTGCTCTCCAGCTCCACCAGGCCCTGTCCTCCTTCGTGGACGGTCATGTACAAAACTGCTGCCTTCAGCCAGTGATGTCCCGACCAAAAGAAGTCCACCAGCTTGCGTTGCAGGTCTGCAAGCAGACCGGCGGGGGGGTTGAGGACAGCCAGTTTATGCCACAAGGAAGATGCCACCAGGTTGTTGATTATCAGCACCCTCCCTCTATATGACACTTGGGACAGGAGCCACCTCCACCTGGCCAGTCTTGACACCACTGCCTGTGACAGCCCCTCCCAGTTCTTGCTGACCCACCTCTCCGAGCCCAGGTACACCCCCAACACTTTAAGCCCTTCACAACCCCACTGCAAACCCCCTGGAAGCAGAGGAGGAGCCCTATCCCCCCATGCCCCACATAACAGAGCTTTGCTCTTTCCCCAGTTTACCTTAGCTGATGAAGCTCCCTCGTACACCTTCAGACTAGTCTCTAGTTCCTGCATATCTTGCCCATCCCTGACCATCACAGAAACATCATCTGCATATGCTGAGACTGCTATTCCTGTCACCACATCCATGCCTGTCCAGCACACTCCCCGCAGTCTCCTGCGTAGCAGTCCTAAAAAAGGCTCAATGGCTAGTGTGTACAGCTGCCCAGATAGAGGGCATCCTTGTCTAATACCCCGTCTCACCCAGACTGGCCTACTGAGCCCCCCTCCCACCTTAACCATACATGACGCCCCAGCATACAACAGCTTCACACAGGTCACAAACCTCTTCCCAAACCCAAACACAGACATCACATTAAACAGATACTCATGATCCACTCTATCAAAAGCCTTCTCTTGATCTAAAGAGACCAGTCCAAAGTTCACATTAGAACCTCTCGACAAGTCCAACATGTCCCTAATCAAGAACAAGTTGTCCGTGATTGAGCGTCCCGGTACACAATATGTCTGGTCCTTGTGTATTATAGAGTCCAGATGGGACTTCAGTCTGTTAGAGAGGACCTTGGCAAAAATCTTGTAGTCCGCACAGAGTAATGCCACAGGCCTCCAGTTCTTAAGTTCACACAAGTCCCCTTTTTTGGGCAGGAGAGTCAGAGCCGCCCGACGGCAGCTCATCGGCAACTCTCCTACCCCGACGCATTCACGCAACACGCAAAATAAATCCTGTCCAATTGTTCCCCAGAATTTTTTGTAAAATTCCACTGGAAGTCCATCGACCCCAGGTGCACGACCGGGGGACATCTGGGTTACTGCCTCTGCCAGTTCATGTGACAACAGAGGAATGTCCATTTCATCCCTCTGTGCCCGAGAGAGCTTAGGGAGTCCTGCGAACAAGACCTGAGCACACATAGGATCACACATTTCTGCCCTATACAATTCAGTATAAAACTCCACAGTCCGCTCCCGCATCTCCCCCACCACAGAGGTCACCCGCCCATCAGACAGCCGTAGACAATGCATACCCTTGGCTTCACTGCTCTGTCTTTCCAAACCAAAGAAGAAGGAGCTGGGAGCATCCATCTCCTTGAGCATGGAGAACCTAGCTCTTACAAGTGCTCCCTTTGCTTTAACCTGGAAAAAACTGCCCAGGTCCCTACGTAATTCGGCTAAGTTAGCCTGGAGGCCTACATTGCCTTGCCCCACCATCTCTACCTCCATCTCACTAATACACCGCTCTAGTTCCCCCAATACTCTCCTAGCCTCTGAGGATGAGAGAGCAGTATACTGTTGACAGAAAAGCCTAATTTGCACTTTCCCCACATCCCACCATTGACTCAGAGACTCATACTCCTCTCTTCGCTGCCCCCATCTTTCCCAAAAAGTCTGGAAACCTGAGCAAAAAGTGGCATCTTGTAAGAGCTTTACATTGAACTTCCAATAAGATGCCTGCCGGGGCCCTGGTGAAATAGACAGCCGAGCCATGGTTATGTGGTGATCCGAAAACCCCACTGGGAGAATGGTAGCACCCAGTAGCCTATTGCTCTGATTCCTGGACATGTAAAAACGATCAAGTCGAGCTGCACTCACCCTAGCCCCAAAAACCTTCACCCACGTATACTGTCTTGTGTTTGGATGTTTAGTTCTCCAAACATCCACTAGGTCAAACTGATTAAAGATATCCCTTAACACTCCCACTGACACTGAATGAGGCTCTTCCCCATTTCTGTCTTTTGTAAAATCCATTGTACAGTTCCAGTCACCTCCGATCACCAGCGTCTCCTCAGGCGCTACTTGTGAGAGTTCCTGTCTAAGACTCCCAAATAGAACCCCTCTTTCTCTCCCTGTGTTAGGCGCATACACATTTATAAAGACAAAACACATGTTGCTAATTTCTGCTTTAACAACAAGCAACCTACCCCTACACACCTCCTTTGAGGAGCAAATTTTTACAGCCAGACCCGGTGCAAAAAGGACTGCCACCCCTGCACTAAGATTTGTCCCATGGCTCAACACACTTGCCCCTTTCCACCAGAGCCCCCAATCAACTTCATTCACCACATCACTATGCGTCTCCTGCAGAAACAACACCTGTACTTTTTTTTGTTTTACATATTCACCCAACACACTCCTCTTTCCCGCATCTCTGGCGCCATTTATATTGAGCGAGCCTACCCGAAGAGTCTCCATAAGAAGTGGGAGAAAAGCCAGCAGAGAAATAGACCAATAGCAAAGCTCAAAAAGCCCCAGTGTCAGTAAGAAATTAAACATTTAAACAGTGTCTGAAGGTAAACCTTTACGCACTGTTGTGACCCACTTCCTCAACCTAAACCGTTTCCTGGGTGAGAGGACTCCATGCCCCTCATTTCTCATAGCATGTTGTACTGATCTTACAAACTTTCTAGGATCAGGAAAAAAAGCCTCAAGATTAACTTTTTTCCCCTTAGTCTCATTCAGGAACCTTGTCAGTTCTCTCAACGTGTACTTAGACCCCTCGGGTTGACTGGCTGTCAGCTCCGGGCCAATTGAAGAGGAGTCTGAAAAAAATAACTCCTCATCCTCTTCCTCAGACTCACTTTCCTCCTCTTCTCTATCTCCCACCCTGACCACCTGCCCTTTCTCTCTGGTTAGGGCCTCACCCACAGCAACAGGCAACATTTCCATGGTGCCTTTGTCCACACCCTTTTTCTTTTTCCTCTTGACACCCTCCTCCTCCCCCCCTAATCTCTTACACTTCCCCACTATACTCTCCTCATCCACTAGAATAACCTGACTAGACGCAGTATCATCTGCACCACCCTCCATAGCATGACTAGGGCCAGCCTCAGCTACACCACCCTCCATAGCATGACTAGGCCCAGCATCATCTGCACCACCCTCCATAGCATGACTAGGGCCAGCCTCAGCTACACCACCCTCCATAGCATGACTCGGCTCAGCATTATCTGCACCACCCTCCATAGCATGACTCGGCCCAGCATCATCTGCACCACCCTCCATAGCATGTCTAGGCCCAGCCTCAGCTACCCCACCATCTCTAGCCTGACTAGACCCAGCCTCTGCTTCTCCACCATCTCTAGCCTGACTAGACCCAGCCTCCACTACCCTACCATCTCTAGCCTGACTAGACCCAGCCTCTGCTTCTCCACCATCTCTAGCCTGACTAGACCCAGCCTCCACAACCCTACCATCTCTAGCCTGACTAGGCCCAGCCTCATCTACACCACCATCTCTAGACTGACTAGACCCAGCCTCTGCTATCTGCATCTCCTTACCCGCTGCATTTTGACCTCGATTTCCCCCACCTGCCGTTGTACCTTCACCTTGTCTATGGCCTTTATGTGGGCACGCAAAACTCTTGTGCCCCAAATCCCCACATTCAAAACACCGTAGACTATCTGTGCTGGCAAAACCGGCATAGAGCCCCTCCCCATGCCTCACTTTAAAATGCACATTTAGCTGTTGCTCATTATTGTTCAGAAACATAAACACTTGCCTCCTGAACGAAACAACGTGCTTAACGGCATCTGCCTGAAAACCTGCTGACAGTACACGGAAACCGCTAGCAAACTTACCAAAACGACTCAGCTCTTTCCTAATTTGATCATCCGTAATAAACGGAGGCAAATTTGCCACTACAACTCTTGTTGAAGGGGTAGAGAGAGGTGAAATTGACACCAACACATCCCTTACAAATATTCCGCTAGCAATTAGCCTACCGACCAAATTAGCCCTTTTCATGAACACAACCACAGCTTTGTTCATTCTAGAAGCAGAATGTATAAACTCAGCTCCTACCTGTTCACCGACCGCGAGCAGAACCTCCTCCACCTTAACTCCGTTCTCAGGAACACACCTGAATCCATGCTGTATCGACAGCGTCTCCTCCGCGCTAGGCTGAGAAGCCATTGCGCACACTACACCTTCCAACCCCCAGGAAAGTTACTCTGTCCTCTTCCACCCTAACTTTGAAAAAGAAAACCTTGGATACCGCTAAAAACAA